>NC_056743.1:5505021-5785021 GCF_019279795.1 Protopterus annectens | reverse complement strand
TATATATATATATATATATATACATACATATATCTATATATACATATATCTATATATACATATATATACATATATATATATATATATATATATATGCCCAGAACCAAACGTTAGCAGAAGTTCGGCGTTTAACAGCCCTCTAGACAACCAACAGTCAAAAAATAGAATACATCCGCAAAACCAGAGTTCTTTTAGAAAGTCTCTTTGCCCAGTTGGTCCAATAAAATAACTGTCACCAAGAACAATCCTTGAGTCAAAGAAAATCTTCTTTAATGTAGTACAGAATAAATAAAAACGAGCGCTTTCGCCTGGCAATCCCAGGCTTTTTCACGATACAATACAAGTGTGGCAGTGTAGTTTATATATTCTGACTGCTAAGCCAATTACTGAATCAAACATCACGTAAATTGAATAATTAAAACATTAAGAAATTAAGAAGTTCATTGGATTAAAAAACATCCTAGAATAATCCAAAAGAGCCTTACTTAAAGTGCTTCAGTGCTTTCCGTATCTTATTACAAACCAAATATGGTTTGAAAATAATTATGTGCATTAATGGATAAAACCAAGTGCGTATAAAAACTTAATGAACATATATATATATATATATATATATATATATATATATATATATATATATATAAAATATACACACACAAAACACTATATATATTTTTAAATATAGTGACAAATGTCTTATATGTGTATGTATATATATATCTATATATATATATATATATATATATATATATATATATATATATATATATAAGTGTGTATGCATCTTCTCCTGAGGAAAATCTACTTAAAAAAATAGACTTGTTAACATCTGTTTGAAAAGGGTTGGTATGTATGTATACAATTTTTTGTGGAAAACTACGCAAGTAGTAAGTCTGTAAATCTGGTACTCTTCTAGACAAAAGTTTTCTATTAAAGAAATAAATCATCATCTAAATTACCTGGCTAAAATGGAGAAGATGCATCTGATGACCCTATCCAACAAATGACTCACTAGGGAAGGGATGAATGCTGCCAGTTAAAGGTCCATTCCCATATTCTCATAGCTTTTCGGCAAAGGAGGTACGAGCTGGTGCTACCTTTACTGTTGATGCACCCTGGAGAAGGTTGCCCTGTAATATCTGCAGCATTAGGAGGACTGCTCTCATCTCAAATATAGTTGTATGCAGTCTGGCCTCCTGGAGAATCCACATACCTTACACTAACTGTCCTACAAATGCCCACCAGACACGCACAGACATATTCATGGAAATGGAGATGGGGAGCTTGAATTTCTCTTTTTTGAAGAATGCTGTTGACCTCTATCTAGATTTTTTTCTTTTTAATGGGGTGGGATGTCTAGAAATGGAGAGGACAGCTTTGGTATTTCTGAAAAGTGAATGGTACAGCCCTATGATACGATTTCCAGAACCTATTTGTCCCATGCGATACCCACCAATTATTTCTGGTGCAGAGAAATTTGACCCTTAACTGCCCCCAGAGTGAGACAGTCAGCCAACATCTCAGGGGTTCTGCTGCTGCTTCCCAGGGAAAGGGCCATGGAAATGTTGGTTTTACATACCACTCTGTCACAAAAAGGCCTACACTGAAGGGGCCTTGCAACTGCTTGGAAGTCTGCTGCTGGCATTTACTATACTACACATTCTTAATGCCCTTTTAATCCTTGACAAAGGACCTCTTTGAGGCCCCAAATTTGACACCAATGGCAATAAATGCCTTGCCCTTCAGTACACTTTTTCATCATTAAAACATGCTGTCCACAAAGTTATCACCTTTGACTCCAACTCTCTACAAGTCTCTGGGAGTAGGGCAGGCTTCGCAGCAAGTTTAACGTCTGTTCTGCTAACTTTCTTCCAGAAGCAAATCATAAACATTTGGTAACTAAGAGTCATAATGCTAAGTGCCTGATGTGAAGGTGCTCTTCTCCATATAATCCATTCGTCTCAAACCTATATCTGGCAACTGGACTGATGGGCTCTCATCAGTGGGCTTCTATTCTGCGGCTGCTATTTACAATACAGTTGCAAAAGGTCTCTCACTCAAGTGTGGTCTTTCCATTGGAGGCTGCAGAAATCTAGCTTTCTAGGAATGGGCTCTAGCATATCCATTTCCCACCATATGTCCAAAATCAAACATTTGCTCTACAGAGGGATCCAACTAAGACTGGGGGGTTGAAAGGCCTGAAAGAATCTCTTAGACAAAATACTCAACTGGACAAGTTCCCCTCTGACGTCTTTAAGAGTGAGATGTGGGGAGCCCTTCACCTTATTGAGATCTGAATGTAATGTTATTAACTCTATCAAGATGCTTCATTTTGAATGTGCTCTCCTTCCTCAGAATAAATGGTACAGATATGTCCTTATTACTCAAGTTATCATCATCCTCATAGGGTTAGTGTCTCCCATCAGAATAAATGGTACAGATATGCCCTACTTCCTCAAGTTATCATCCCCATAGGGTTAGGGTCTCCTATGGCCCACAGAAAGCAACAGTCTCTGGAAGCCATGAGCTGGACAGAAGGCCAATGACTACTGAGTATCAAAGGGCTGAGTTGAGGTCAGTGATGTATCTGTCTAAACCTGTGGTCCACTCCAGAAATGTAAAGGCCGATGTTGTGTTAGTTAGCATCAACAATGGCAGTACAGAACCCATTGCTGACACAGAAGGCACTGATGCCAAGGCCTTGGCAACAGAAGCCAGAGGCACCAAAGTATAAAGCTGAAAACAAACTTTGGTACTTGAGGTCAAACACAAATAATCTGAGAACAGTTAATTAAGGCCAAAGCTGTCCGTCCTTGAAGACCTCCCACCAATGCCTAGGCACTCTTGACTTCCAACAAAGTTAACATAAGGAAAGTTGTGAGCAAAGGAAACTGCAAAGGAGGATAAAGGAGTCCTGCTGGTGTCATAACTGACCAGGTCAGAAATATCCTTCGAATCCAAATCATCGAGGGACCAAATAATGCAAGGGGCAAGAGTTGTCAAAGAAATGTGCGCTGCCCTTGAGACAGAGAAGGACGAGAAGAAACCCAAGTCAATCTGACCCTTAATTAAGGCCCACACTGGCAAACCTGTTCAAAAAAACAGAAAATGGGTACGATTCCAAAAATTGTGATAGCTACTGCATAGAGAAAAACTACCAACTCTTTTCCCAAGGGACGTATCAGAAAGAACAGTCATTTCTCACTGAGAAGTCCCCAAGAGGGAATGCCATGGGGAGGCTTGCACAACTTAGTATCACATACTTTCAAGAGCTATTCTGGCACCAGCCACACTATGCATAAATTGTCTAAGTCCTGATTGCAGAATCTTGCGATCGCAATGGTTGGACTTTTTTAAAAACACTGAGGCCTTATTTACAGACATCCACCAATTGCACGGCAGCAATAAGCGCAAATAAAAATATGTACTTAACAAAAGAACATTTGTCACTAAAGCAACAGCTACCCTACAGATCTAGTTGTTTGTGAAGATGCAAGGAGGACCAGGGTCCAGAGATAATATACAGACTGAAGAGCTAAAAATAAGAGCCTTTGTCTCCTTTAAGTTGATGTGCTTCTGCCTTTTACTTATTTTTGAGATCATACTTCTTGGACACCAATGTCCCTGGAATAAGCATCCCATGCCAGATCTGAGGCCCCCGTTATCAATTCCTGACAAAGGGAAGAACCAGAAAGGGCACCTGTGGATTGGATGAGATCTGCTTGGTCCACCTCAAAAGTTCCTTCTTGATGATGGGCAAGACACAAATTTAGAAAGTTAATGGATGGCAATGCTGAGTCCAGACAGACTTCAGACATCACTGAATCTTCATCCTATGGAGAGTGGCACAAGAAATCAAAGAATGACATGTAGCATAGAGCTCTGAAAATATCTCTAGCAGGGATCACACCCAAGGGAAGAAGGTTCTAAAAGTAATCTTTCAGGAAAAGGAGCTTGTCTTCTGGGAGAAATCCCATCATTGGCAATGGGTTGAGAGTCTGCATACCAGTAAAATTTGAACTTGGAATGGAATTAAATGGTTCAGAGTGAGCCCACATTGCCCAGAAATCCATAACAAATTGCAAACTATTTACAAAAAGCTCTTGGGTAGGAGCATGAATGAGAAGATAGTCTAGATGCAGAAATATCTGATTTGATGGAAGGAGCTAGGTACTTTGGTCTTTCTACTGCCCTAAGGGTAATCGCAAACAGTAAAGCAAAAAACTGAAAGTGATAGGTAGACAAAATCTTAAGAATCTCCTCTCCTGTATTGCTGATGAATAGGAATAAGAAGATAAGACTCCTTTAAATCTAATGCTACAAAGAAAACTTGTGAAAGAATCATTGCAAGTAAGGACTGAAGAAGGCAACATCTTGAAATCTGTGATCTTGAGGAATGAAAAATCCAAATCAGGTCTTCAAGTGCCCTATTCTCTGGAAACCAGAAACATTCACGAGTAAAAGCCTATAGTATCCAAGTGTGAAGGGACTAATTCTACTGTCCCCTGAATGAGGAGGTCTCAAAGAAGAGGTACAAGACAACTAATCTCTCTGGGAGAAGGCTGAGGAAATTCTGAGGGATGAGGGAAAACACGACTGATGGACAGATCCCATTTGTCCGAAGTTACTGACTGCAAACCTAGCAGGAAAGGGAACAGTTCTGAGATAAAGGAACCTAGAAAGGCCAAAGCGGTGTCTTCTATGTGGTCTCCTACCCTTCTGAGAAGATTTTTGAATATTACACAAAAAATGTCCAGCCTCACCAGATTTAAGATACTGCTTGACCTTGCTCTTCTCCTGCAAGGTCTTAAAACACCTCTGCGGCCGCAGAAAAAACAGATGCAGCATATCAAAGGAGAGTTAAGCAGTTTAGCTTTGACATCCTTAAGTAAAGGCTAAAGACAAAGCTAGAAAAACCTATGAAGACCCGAACCAGTAGCAGCAGCCCTGGAAAAAGTACTTAAAGCATCCCCCCCTCCCCCCCAAAAGGAGAGATATCTATTCCAGAGGATTGTAGCCCCCCAAACATCTCCAACGCCCAGGTGAGAACTGCCCTCACTAAGGCAAAAAACACAGCATCCATGGGACCGGATGGTGTCCCCGGCTGTGTGCTTCATGAACTCAACGAGGAATTAAACCCACAGTTAGGACAGCTGTTTAATCTTAGCCTCACCTCAGGATACGCACTCCAAGGAGTGGCGACGCGACTGTGGTCCCACTTCATAAGGCGGTGCCTCCACAGACCCTGGAAATTACCGCCCCATTAGCTTGACAAGCCTTATCTGCAAAGCCATGGAGAGGATCATAATGGAACTCATAAATAAAGACATAGGGAACTTGCAGACTTTGGATCCAACCCAGTTTGGCTTTGTCAAAGGCAGATCCTGCCTCTTAAACTTGGTTGACTTTTTCGAGACAGTCACCAAGGCCATTGATGAGGAAAGGCAGTCCATACAGCCTACCTCGACCTGGCAAAGGCCTTCGACACAATACCCCACTCAGGTATCATCGAAAAACTCATCAGCTTGAATGTAAACCCATACATCACAAGATGGGTTGCAAACTGGCTGCGACAGAACCCACAGGGTCAGAGTTGCTGGAGCCATGTCAGACTCAAAGCCTGTCACAAGTGGTGTCCCACAGGGCTCAGTCCTGGGTCCACTCTTGTTCGGCATCTACTTTTCTGAAGTACAAGCAAACACAGGAGGGTTATGGCTGACAAAGTTTGCAGATGACTGCAAACTGGGCCATAGTCGAAAACACATCTGACACAGATATCCTCCAGAAGGGCCTCACAGAAACGGATAACTGGTGCCAGAGCCATGGCCTGAAGTTAAACGCCAAAAATGCATAGTCATACCCTTCGAAAAACAAGGTTACCCCTAGCTACCATATAGGTGACAATCCACTGAGCACAGAAAAGTCATCAGGGATCTGGGGACCCAAGTTGACAGTATTCTTCGCTTGACACTCATGTTGCTAAAGTAGTTAGGAAAACCTTCTATATCGCCCACCTGATCATGAAGGGATTCACATCTAGATCAAGGAGGTCATCGTCCCCTGTACTCATCACTCATTAGACCTATGATTGAGTACAATGCCCGTTCGAATGTATCTGACCAGACACCTGATGCAGCTTGAAAGGCCCCAAAAGTTCCTCACCAAAAGGATAAAGGGTCTCAAAAATATGTCTTATGCTGCCCGACTGAAAGAACTCCAGCTTTATTCAGTCTCATACCGCTTGCTCAGAGGTGACCTGTGCCTGACATACAAGGCCATGTCAAACCCAGATTTGATGAATATGCTTCACCTCAAAAAATCTAGATCCCTCAGAACCACAAGGGCGGGAGACTTAAACCTTGACACGGTTATAAATAGAACGTGCTGGAGGGACAGATTCATCACCCAGAGACTCCCTATGCTGTGGAACAAAATCCCGGTACATGTGAGGCAGAGCACCTCGCTGGCCTTGTTCAAGAGGAATCTTGACCAATGGATGGGAGATCGCAGATATACCCCAGGGATTACTTCAGTGTCACTGCTTGACAGAGGCACAGAAAAATGATAGGCATAGTTTTTATTCAAACTAAAGGGGTGGCGAAAGCCACATAACTATGGGCTAGGCTTATAAATGCCCTTGGGCAGATAGCCTAGTATGAACCTATGAACCTATGAACCTATAACTGCACGCCATAGAATGTCTAGCAACTTGAGAAGCAGAGTTAAGAACAGAATGTAGAATACTTTGCTTCTAAATCATCAAAATCTGACAGCAACTAGGTTACCCAAAACAAACAAATGGTACTTGATCATATCAATTTGGTAATGAATAGCTGTAAAAGACAAAGTGGCAGAAGCACTATTTTTTGTCACATCAATAGCTCTGCCACCTTTACCTGTAGGCAAAATATTAAAGAAGAAAGGAGTTTAGAAGGCTTTTCAGTGGACAATAATCACAGATAAGTTCTTGTATAAGAACCCTAACTCTGATCAAACAGAATCAGTTATCTCTTAGAAACTATCAAGTTTCTTAGGAATATGTGCAAAGTCTCAGGATTACAGAAAGCAGTGGGGAAAATATCCAAGAAAGCTTCTAAAACGGGAAAAATGTCCATTTCCAAAAGAACATAATGCTCCTTCTGTAAATAAGCCAGTGGAGAACCTTCCTACTAAAAATGCTGAATCATCTCAACAATATAGTGTCCCAAAAAGAGATGTCCTCCAAAGGGGAATCCAGGGAAAAGCATCTTCATCCTCAAAGGCACAGGTCAACAGAGAATAAATTTGGATAGAAGAAGCTAAGAAATCTCCAACAGAATCAGATTCAACTTTTTCCTCTGACTCCTTTCTTTGCTGTTTCAGGAGGAAAAAAGGAAAATACAAAAGTGGAGAAAAAGCAGGAAACAAAGAAGGTAGCTTTAAAGAAATCATAATCTTAAAAAGCCTTAGGTAAAACAATGCCATTCCTGCTGAGGACCCCCTGGTAGACAAGGGGAAACAATATGTCTGGTGGTCTGCTGCTTACGTGTGATGTTTGCCCATACCTAATAAGGATGCACTGAGACCTGAAATAACCCGATCAAGGAATCAGTAACTTCTTTCTTTTCTCCCTGGGACTCTGCTAAAAATGGGCTTCTACCCAGTGGGACGTTCCCAGTAATCAAAGGTCAATAAATAAATACAACCAATATTTCAAGTATGCCATCAGATCCTTCCGAAGTTGCAAGCTGTGGTTCCCCCTTCTCGGCAGAACAGTCTAGTTGCATCATACTGGCTTGTCGTCGGGGTCATAATAGAGGGAACAGCAGCAACCAGACAAGCCAGAGTCTCAAGAGTCATGATTGTGTCGTTCAGGTCCAACTCAGCAGCAGAAATCTCTAACCTCAGTTTCTTTGAATTTATTTGGAATTGTTACGAAGTTGGCAGTCAAGGACTCAAAAGTCATTTTATCTTAGGCAAATGCTATGATTTTCCGATTCTGCAGATACATTTTAAAAGAAGGCAGAAGACTACATAAAGTGTTAGGCATAAATGCCTGACAGAACAATCCCTATAATCATGTTCAGCACCCAAACACTAAGATTGTGAGGAATCTGCCTCACACACTCATTTCTCTCTCCTCCATGACATGTACCAAACTTATAACAAACAAAAAACAATGTGCAAAGCATAAAGGTCCCTAGCAGGAATACTTATCCGAGCAAGGCTGAGGAAGAGGCACAAATCGTACAGTTGACAGACAAAACCTGAAACAGTGTTTAGTACTTGGCTGACAGCAAAAAAGGTCTGGGGTACTTTGCTTCTGTACACCCCTTGGGTTTAGGTCAGTATATCCCATCAGTTACTAACACTGAAACAGTGATTAAGGAAGGACTTCATTTCACATTAAAGCAAGGACTAGTATACCCTACAGTTCTAGGAGTACTAGCCAAAGAAATATACAGAAATACTAAATCAAAAGTCAAGGGGGAATGAGAGAGAGAGATCTGACTAAAAAATTCAAACCTTTTTACTTCTTTACTTCCAGATACAATTACGGTAGAAAGCATGTGAAAATGTGAAGAAAAGTAAAGTTTCCTGAAGAAATAACATTAAAATGACAAAACGCATCTCTTCAGCTCTGGAAATCAGCATCTGAATGCATCTACAGCATTAGGGTTCAAATAGAACCACAAGTTTTCTTAAGTCATCTTACTTCAAGTGTATTTATTGTTAAATCACTCAACTTCTGACCTTAAGAACAGTATTCCAAATAGAACAGCTTATGTCAAATGCTTAAAATGCAGTCACTTTCTGCAGTCATTTTCTGCTTTATATGACCAAAAAAAAAAAAAATAAAAAATACTGTCTGCACCTTATACAAATAAAAGGCAATAAAGGCAGGTCATTCAAACCATAGTTCAACCTCATGTTAAAAATCCAAAATGTAAGCATATGCACACAGTTGCATGTGTGTTTGGGCGTATCATGCACATACATCAAATAAAAATATGCAATGGATTACACATTTTAAAACACACAGTACACATGCAGTAATATACAAATTACAACTGCACACATGCATGTATAAAATATGCACATGCATACAAGTTTGTTTGTGTCTTTCGGCTTTTCCCGGTTAGGGGTCGCCACAGCAGAACTCCAGTCCGCTAATGATTGGCAGTAGATTTTTACGTGCCGGCTTGCCGGGCCTAACGCCCAACCTTCAATGAAGGAACGCCCATTCACGCATGTCGACGCACAGAAGATGCTCTGAGAATCGAACGGGCAATGTCTGTGAGGCGACAATGCTACCGCAGCGCATACTGCATACAAGTGCACTTATGTATCTGTGTAAAAATGAATTCCATTTGTTGTAACAGACTACAGAATTATCGATGTTGAACATGTCAAAAATAATTTATAAGACCGGTATGAATTTCAAAAACTTAGTAGAAAAAGGAAAAAACATTAAGAAGAATAGAAACCCTGGAACATTTAAGTGTGGCAGTTATACATACTGTAAATACATAGTGGAAGGCAACAGTGCAGAGATTAATGCTAAAATTAAAAAAAAAAAATAATAAGTATAAAATGCAACTCTAAAACTGTGGTCTACCTTGCCAAATGCCAACAGTGTCCATCCTTCTACGTTGGAAAAACTGAACGTAAATTTAAAGAAAATTTATGAACATATTTACAGTATTACTAGGACCAAGTTAGGCAATGAATTAGCAAAACATATTAACATGAATCCTAACCACACTTGTACGTTTCGGGTACTAGAACAAGTGTCAAAAGATCCAAAAGGGGGGCCATTAACAGTAACTTTGGCATATTTAGAGTTACTATGGAAAATACAGTTGAACGTATATTCTATTCCTGGTCTTAATGACATGTATTTGATCTATTGTTTATAAAAATTAAGGAATTTGAAAGGGTAGAATGGTACTTTTCCGTTAACGGGGCAACACTCAAAATGTGCTTTACATCAACAATTTCAATGTTATCATTAGGTCCATTACCCAGGTTTTAGCACTCACCTCAACTGCAACATAATTGTTACCATTCTGTTCAAAAAGCTTCACTTTATAAATGGTGTCTATATTTGAACTACTGCTGTTCCAGTTCTTTGAGGTTCACCGCCATCTACTGTGGTCAGTTGTAATGACATTTTGCATGCCTTCTCGTAGTCTAATTGCTTTACCAATAAGATCTCAACAGGTTTGCTCTGATCATTTTGTCATTCACATCTAAAATTTCCACTTCTGCGAGGAACAGTTTTAAGGGGTTTTCAATTAGAAGCTGGAAAATAGAAGTTATGTTCTTACCATAACGTTCCATGTTAGTTGTCTTCTTCTCGCCTTCTTCTTGCTGGATGGGTTCGGAGCCGACCTCGGCCCGACTGCCACTCTAAAAGCTCGAGAGTTGGTTCCACCGGCTCGAGGCTCCCCTTATATCCCACAATGCTAGGCGAGAGTTACCTCAGATCTCGTTTGTAAGCTAACCCCAGCTTATAATAGTAACAGAATAACTCTAAACAGAGTCCACCTCTAACAACAGGAAGAAAGAAGGGTGACCTACATCCTGATCCAGGAAATATGCACAACAGCATATGCCTAAGAAAGAGGTGGTAGAAAGAGAGGTCACAATCACAACTCCTCTAGGTCTGTCCAGGCCAGGGGGAAGGAGGGTGGGACGCAAGAAGAAGGCGAGAAGAAGACAACTAACATGGAACGTTATGGTAAGAACATAACTTCTATATGTTAAGTTGTCTATCTCGCCTTCATTCTTGCTGGATGGGACCGCGTCCCTAGCACCTTGTCCCGGGTGGCCTAACGGAACAGACTCCCGAGAACAGTGGAACCAAAGTTAGCTCTATGCCTAGAAGCTAAATCCAACTTATGAGAAATGAAAGTGTGAGGAGTAGCCCAAGTAGCCGCTGCACAAATGGTGTCAATAGGCAGTCTGTCTTGGAAAGCTAAAGAAGTAGCCAAAGCTCTGGTGGAATGGGCCTTAGGTTTATTAGGCAGTTTTTGGTGTCTAATTTCATATACAAGGGAAATCAAAGATGTTAGCCATCTGGATAATGATACCTTTGAAACTGAAAGTCCCTTTCTGCTTTCCGCATAGGAGACAAACAGCTGATCAGATTTTCTGAATTGTTTTGTTCTATCCAAGTAGTACCTCAATTGACGATGAACATCCAGGCAGTGTAATTTTTGTTCAGACCTATTGGAATATTCTGGAAAAAAGACAGGGAGGTCAATGCTTTGATTTAGATTTGACGTCGAGACCACCTTAGGCAAAAGGACGGGTTAGTTCGTAAGGATACTCTGTCCTTATGAAACAATAGATAAGGAGGTCGACAGCTGAGTGCTTGAAGCTCTGAAACTCTCCTAGCTGAAGTAATAGCTACCAGATAAAGAGTCTTCCATGATAGCAATTTTAAAGAACAGGAGACTGCAGGTTCGAAAGGGGGAAGAATCAAAGAAGCAAGAACTAAATTTAGGTCCCAAGGAGAAGGAGGATTTCTTATAGGAGGTCTGAGAAGAAAAACTCCTTTCAAAAAGGCTTTGCAAAGCTTGTGGGACATTAAGGCAGATTCAGAAATACCCACATGAAAGTTAGAAATAGCTGCCAATTGAACTTTAAGAGTAGAGGGAGATGAACCTGCATGGAAGAGTTCAGCTAGAAATTCAAGGACTAATTGGATGGAAGCAGTGAAAGGATCTATGTCCTTTCCTTGAGCCCAATATGTGAAGCGTTTCCACTTACTCAAATAAATCTTTCGAGTGGAAGATTTATGGGAAGCTATCAAAATATCTCGAACGGAGTGAGATAATTGAGGAAGCCTGGCTAAGGTTGGAACTGGAGGAACCAAGCAGTGAGGTTCAGAGAGGGAGGGCGATGAAACTGACCCGACTGATGGATCAAAAGATCTGGAACTAGGTCCAGATTCCACGGTCGCTCCAATAGAAATCGATGTAGAAAGGGGAACCACACCTGTCGAGGCCAGTAAGGAGCAATGAGGATCAATGAGGCCTTCTGAGCGATAGCTTTCTGTATCACTTGAGAGATTAGTGGGAAGGGAGGAAATGCATACAGAAGATCCCGGGGCCAAACTTGGACTAGAGTGTCTCTGCTGGGTTGGCCTGGTAAAGGGAATAGAGTGAAATATTCTCTGCACTTGCTGTTTTGGGGAGTAGCAAAAAGATCGCAGCAAGGCTGACCCCACTTGAGGAAAATTTCTCTCACAACAGAGTCTTTCAGAGACCACTCGTGAGGCATGAGGATAGCTCTGCTCAACTTGTCCGCAATTTGATTGGACTTCCCGGGGATGTGTGTTGCTATCAGAAACCGCTGAGAAGAAATCGCCCATTGCCACAATCTGAGTGCTTCTCGACACAGGGGGTATGACCTGGTTCCGCCTTGTTTGTTGATGTACCACACTACAGACATATTGTCTGTCTGGATTGCAATCGTTCCCAAGGGAAGAGAGTCTTGAAGGGCTTGCAACGCTAAAAGCACTGCTCTCATCTCCAGAACATTTATGTGCAAGTGGCATTCGTTTGGTTGCCATGTGCCCTGGACCGTCCTGCCCTGATAATGCCCCCACCCGATCAGGGAGGCATCCGTTGTCAGAGTAGCAACCGGAGGGTGGAACAAAGGGTCTTCCCAACAAGAGCTGAGGGAAGACATCCACCACATGAGATGATTTTTGCACCTGCGTGATCATAATGGTGTGAGACATTGGAAGTTGCTGGTATGACCATTGAGTAAAGAGCATCCATTGAAGGATCCGCATGTGGAATCTGGCTAATGGAAGCAGAGGTATGGCCGCCATAATTCCCAACACTTTCAGAACTAACCTGGCTTTGATTCTGTTGTTGTTGAAAAGGAGTGAGACCAGTTTGTGAATGTCTGTTATTCTCTGATGTGTTAGTCTCGCAGACATGTCTACTGTGTCTAGATTTGCGCCTATGAAAGTAATAGCACGACAAGGCGACAAAACAGACTTTTCGCAATTTATTGAAATGCCTAACTTTTGACAAATGCGAAAAGTGTAATCCCTGGCCATCAGAAGGAGATGCTTGGTGGGAGCTGTGAGGAGCCAGTCGTCCAAATATGGAAACACCTGGAATCCTTGTCGTCTCAGGTGAGAAGCTACCACTGCCATGCATTTGGTAAACACCCGGGGGGCAGTGGTGAGACCAAAGGGCAGGGCCCTGAACTGAAAATGACTGGTTCCCAGCCTGAAGCGGAGGAATCTTCTGGAGCGTCTGTTCATTTTTATGTGATAGTACGCATCCTGAAGGTCTATAGAGCACATCCAGCTTCCTTTGCCCAAAATGGGAAGGATGGATTGCAGCGTGACCATCCGAAATCTTGTTTTCTTGACTGATCTGTTCAAGATACTGAGATCCAAAATTGGTCTCCAGTCCCCTGTTTTCTTTGGAACTAAAAAGAACCTTGAGTAGATTCCGGATCCTTGCTGGTCTGCTGGAACTGGCTGAATTGCTCTTTTTGCAAGCAGTTTTGAAATCTCCAAAACCGCTAGATCCCTTTGAGCGGGTGGAACATCTGGAAGGGATTTTTTTGATTGGTTTGGAATGCGAAGAAAGGGGATAGAATAGCCTTCGGAAATGATGGACTGTACCCATTTGTCTTGAGTCAGGGATAGCCAGGCTTCTGGGTACAGTGACAATCTCCGCCGCCTGCCTCCGAAGGTGGGCAGTCGGGCAACACCTCAGGGATGCTGAAAGGGCTTGTCAGAGAAGGCTTCCCGATTGCCCTGGTTCTGCGGACCCCCCCTGCCCCTAGGGCGCGTCTACCATTGTTATTCCCGCCTCTGCCTCTGGCGGGAACGACTCTGTCGCCAGGCGAAGTCCCTTGAGATTGTTTACGGAACCACATCTTTCCACCTTTCTGGCCTTTGGGGTAAGGCCTAGAAGGAGTAGAAAACGGACTCCGGCGGCAGAAAGGGTCTTGCCATCAGTTTCGCACCTAGTCAAGGTTTCTTTCACTTGAGGACCAAAGAGATGATCCATCAAACGGGGAGTTAGTGAAAGACGTCTTGAAGGGGTCTGCAAAATTGCACAGCCGCATCCAGGCATGCCTACGTAAGGCCACACCTGTCCCTGCGGCTCTACTCGCTCCATCAGCCGCGTAAGAAAGAAGGCGCATGGAGGAGTTGGTTATGGAGTTAAGGGTAGCCAGCTGCGTGTTCATCTTATCTTGAAAACCCGCAGCTGTAGGGTCCTTTAACATTTCACTCGCTTCCTTGATCAAGTCCCTTTGAAGACGAGTAAAATGGCATAGGTAGTTCAGCGAACGCATGGTAAATGTCGCTGACGAGAACATCCGCTTCCCGTACCTGTCCATGGACCTATATTCCTCGTTAGGTGGATGGACAGGTACTGAAGGATCAGCTAGCTCCTTCTTAGTGGCAGCAGCTACCACCATAGCATCCACAGAGACTCCTTTTGTCAAGAACTGTTTGTCTGCTGGTGCCGTTATGAACTTGGAGGGTCTCCTGGGAGTGGGGTCCACTGAATCAGGAGCCGTCCATGCCTTCTTAGCAACCACCTGCATGAGGGGGTCAAAGGGGGGGGACACCCAGGAGGTGGAAGGGCGAGAGCCAAACGCCTCAAGATACACAGATTCATCCTCCGAAGGGTTGAGGGCTGGCCAATTTCCCTCTGCTTCAGGATCTCTAGAATGTCTGCAAATGAGACATCTTCAGAAGGGGAACGGGGAACCCTCAGAATCATCTAAATCTGTGTCAGGCGTGATGGACTCAGGTGAGTCAATGTGTTTCCTCTTACACTTCCTCTTCGGGGGGGGCTCTTCTGCCAAATCAGGAGAGGCCTCGGAAGAGGATGAAATCCCACAGGGGTTCCTGAGGAGCTGGCTCTCTGCGGTCCGGGATGAGGGAGTGAGTCGACTTGACCTGAGGCACCGTGAGGAGGGGCGGACGGAGCCGACTGTGGAGTAGAGCCAGGCTCTAACACACTCCGCATGACCTCGAATGCACCCCTGTCAGGCAAAGCCAGAGGTCCCCGCTCCGAGAAGCTAAGAACCTCCCTCGGCACCGACAGTGATGGCTCCGAGGCCGATGTCGGAGCCGAACTCACCAGCGCCGAAGCACCGAGAGGGGGGTCGGACAAGGGTCCGATGCCACTCACCCCCTCGGAGCCGACGAGGGAAGTCCGGCGCCGAGATTCTTCCAAGGAAGAAATCGGAGCCGACGACGGAGCCGAAGACAATTGTATCGGCTCCGACGCTATCACAGTCTCGGTTCCGACGCGACCCGGCTCCGAGCTCAAGAGTCGAAGGAGGAACATATTGATGGACCGGGGCAGGCATCGACTGATGAGTCGGGCTCTGAAGCATCTGGGCCAGTGCCTCGGACTTAAGAAGTCGACTCACTACCCTCTGAAGGTCATGATCCGACAGCCTCGATGACCTAGAGGAGTGAGATCTTTGGCTCCGTTCAGACAGCAGGGGAGATCCTGGAGCCGAATGAACGGAGCCAAGGGATGGTGACCTGGACCTCTTCCTAGTTGTCGGCTCCGAAGGTCTGGTCGGAGCCGACACGGGAATTTCTAATACCTCGGCTCCAGCCGGAGCCGAGGGAACCACAGAAACTGTGGACTGAGACTCATTGGCTCCAGCCGGAGCCGATGTAGGCAGAGGTTTAGAAACCTTAGGTCTCGGCTCAGTTGTCGGAGCCGAAGACCTAGATGCCTTAGAGGGCTTCCCTGTAGATACAGAAAGGGAATCCTCTGGCTTGAGTAAGCCCCTTAAAATTAACTTATTTTTTCTTTCCTGCAGGACCCTGGGGCTGAAGCCATGGCACACAACACAGGAGTCCTGCAGGTGCAAAGGTCCCAGACAGTAGACACAAGAAGTGTGAGCGTCTGTCAGAGACATTTTCTGACAGCACGCATCACACTTCTTGAATCCGGAGACCTTTGCTTCTTTAGACATCTCAAAAGGTGTAATCACACACACAGTCACAAACACACTAATTACACCCTGTCTAGTTTAAATTATAATAAACCACTAACTAGGTTTTTAAAATAAGAAAAATAACACACACACTCCACTAGGGAAAGAAAAAAGGCCTGTAGGCCCAAGGGAAGAACTTAAAGTTCTTGAGGGAAAAAAACAGGAATTTTTAAGAAAGGGGATAAGAATTCCTCTAAACTAAGGGAAATAAGTAAAAATATTAAAATTAAAGGGGTTTTAATAGACTAACTTCACAAGAAAAGTCACTTACCAAGAACCGGTAGAAAACCAACACCTCGATCGCTGTAGCGGCAAACGAGATCTGAGGAAACTCTCGCCTAGCATTGTGGGATATAAGGGGAGCCTCGAGCCGGTGGAACCAACTCTCGAGCTTTTAGAGTGGCCGAGTCGGAGCCGAGGTCGGCTCCGAACCCATCCAGCAAGAATGAAGGCGAGATAGACAACTTAACACTATAGGTTCATACTAGGCTATCTGCCTAGCCAGAGTGTGTTTGGCTTTCGCCACCCATTTTAAATTAATTTTGCTATGCCCTTTTTTGAGGTTAGTATACTGTGCCTCTGTCTAACAGTGACACAGAAGTGGACTTGTGGATAATTAGCCAGGCTGCAAGGTTCAGGGTTTGAAGATGAGGGTGCAGAATCTGGTCCGCCTGCTGGGACAGGAGGGAAGGGGTCTGAGGCAGGTGCCATGGTTCCAGTAGTGTCATGCGCAAGAGGGGGTACCAGTTCTGGTGTGGCCAGTCTGGTGCAATCAGTACTGACCTTGGCTTGCCCCGTTTGATCTTTTGCAGAACCTTCAAGAGAAGAGGCAGAGGGGGAAAAGCATAAACTGAGAGGCTTTCCAGATAACGGACAGGGCATCCATGTTCCAGGCTTGACTGTGGGAAGTCCCTGTGCAGAATTTGTCCAATTGGTAGTTATGAGGGGAGGCAAACAGGTCTACCTCTGGAGTCCCCCATTTGTTCAAGAGGTTGAATATTTTTGTTTCCAGTTTCCATTTGTGTGGGTCCATGAGACTTCTGCTTAGGTCATTAGCCACTGAATTTAGCTTGCCTGGCTGGAAAATGATCTTGCAAGTGCACTTGGTAGCTCAAGGCTGTGTTCCACAGAGCCATGGCTAGTCTGCAGAGAGGGTACGAGTGGGTTCCCCCTGCTTACGTGCCACATAACTGTGGTGTTGTCTGTCTTTACCAATAATTGTCCTGGAAGAATGTGGTCTTTGAAGGCTGTCAGAGAATTCTGTACAGCTAACATTTCTTTCTGGTTGATATGCAGGTGCATCTGTCTCGGGTTCCATTTGCCCTGAATGCACTGCCCTGCCAAACGAGTCCCCCATGCATAGTCCGATGCATCTGTTAGGGTTTGGGCGGCAGGGAGTAGAGTGAAAGGGAGCCCCTTGTTGTGGTAGCAGGCCTCTGCCCAAAGGAACTCAGTCTTTATACAAGGAACGATAGGAATCATTGATTTCAAGTCCTAAGAAAGTTGACACCATAGGCTTTTTAGATACCATTGTAGTTTCCTCATATGCAGTCTTGCATATGGAATTAGTAGAATGCAAGAGGCCATGAACCCCAGGGCTTGCAGAATTTTCCTTGCAGATAGCTGGGTCTTTGTGGCCAATAGTTTGAAGCAGGTTGTCAAATAAACTGGTTTCTCTAGAGTGAGGAAAGCCATCTGGGAAGTTGTGTTCAAGCTTGCTTCCAGGAATACAATCTGTTGGCAGGGTACTAGGCGAGATTTCTTTTCGTTTATAGTGTATCCCAGACAGGTTAGAAGTTTCTTTACGAATGCCAGATGCTTTAATAGCAATTCCTGGCTTCCTGCCTGAATCAGACAATCGTCCAAGTATGGGTATAATTTGAATTTTTATCTTCCTGCAAAATGCAATGGCTGGAGCTAGACACTTTGTGAATACCCCAGACGCCGTAGATAAGCCAAAGGAAAGTGCAGAGAACTGACAGTGCATGGAACCTGCCCTGAAGAGCAGGTATTTCCTGCAAGATTATCTTATTGGAATGTGCAAGTAAGCTTCCTTTAAGTCTAAGGTCGCCAACCAGGCATCTTTGCCTAGCATAGGAAGCAGCTGTTGAAGAGGTAACATTTTGAATTTTGGGATTACCAAAAAGGTGTTTAGAATAGAGAGGTCCAGGATAGGATGCCAGGAGCTGTCTTTTCTGGGTACCAGGAAAAGTCTTGTATAAAAACCTTGTCCCCTTTCTTCTGCTGGGACAGGTTGAATAGCCCTGATACTTAGGAGAGAGAACCTGCTGTTGGGCCTCTGCCCACTGATTTGGGGGTTGGGCTGGCCAACTGTTTGGGGTTGGTAGGATGTGAAAGTGGAATCTTTATCCTTTGGAAACTATATTCAAAACTCATTTGTCATGGGTAATGAGTTCCCAGTTTTTTTGCATGCAGGGCGAGTTTTCCTCCTAAGTGAGCAGGCAACTGAGCAGGGCTTGGAAGGGTTAAGGTTAAGTCATTGTGCCATTTTTCTGTAGGGGGGTGTCTTACTACTCCCTGCTTTGGAAGTGGGAGCCCCCCACTGCTTAGGCCTGTGCGTAGTTTGAGACTGTAACCTAGGTGGTCTGCTGTTCCTGGGTATGGACTGAGAAGGCCTGGAAGAGACTGGAAAGGACCAATTTTTTTGAAGGCCAATGCCTACTAAATCTGGACTTTGCAGTAAATCTTTAACAGTTTGCATAGATTTAGCTTTTTCCTCCATCTTTTTGAGGACTACTTCTTCTTTGTTGCCAAACAGGCGGTCTTGGTTTAAGGGAGCATCCAGTAATTTAGCTTTAACATGATCTGGCAAGTTTTGCTCCTTAAGCCAAGTAGACCTTCTGACTACAGACCCAGTGACAGCAGCCGTGCAAGATGCTTCTAAAGAGTCAAAACCACATTGCAAAGTATGTTTACCAACTTGTTCTGCAGAATGCATTAAATCCTGTAATTCTTTGTGTTCAGCACAGTCAAGAATCAACATCATTTTCTGTTTAAGAAGTCCCATAATATGCTGCTGGTACTTTAACATATGAAACTGGCAATTTAATGCCCTAATGGCCAAAGTAGCAGAAGTGTATACCGTCTTACCCCATCTGTCCAAGGCTCTAGAATCTCTATCAGGAGGGGAAGGATTTTTGGCAACAGTAGCCTTAATGCCCTTTGGTCCTTGGGAAATGGTCTCTGGATCCACTGTAAGATTCTTGGAGAGGAACTTGAGAGTCAGGTACTCAATACCAGTCAGGTTTTCTGGGAGCTGGAGGTAAAGTGTCTGGGGAAAGGCTAGATTCCAAGAAAGCATCAGCTACAATGCCCAGAACAGAAGTGATAGCTAAAGGCCTGTGTTGAGGAAGGAGTAAGAATTCTCTAAGCCTCTTTTTGGAGTCACAAGTAATCCTGGCTTTCCCAGCGGAAATGCTCCCCAAGAGTGTGCAAGGTTTCACCAAAAGAAAAATCTTCTGGAGGGGAAGCAGAGGGAATGGAATCCTCTGCATCAGAATTCTCATAGGTAGATAAGGGCAAATCCTGGTAAATCAGAAGAAACAGAAATATCAGATTCCTGATCAGAAGGAAAATCAGTTCTAGGTCTCAGAGGGGGAAGGCTGGCTGGCTTCCCCTAATTAAGGTAATAAGTTCTTCAGCCATTCTAAGCCATTTGTTTTTTAGGCATATGGGCCTGAGCATGCGGTTTGGACGTCAGTTTTCGAGGCGTGGTGTGAGTTTTTGGCCTGGATGAAGAAGATGGCGTCAGTTTAAAAATGCAAGTCTGTACGCCTGAATACACCCTCAGAAGCCAGTGCCTGCACAGCGGCTCCAGACCCATCCAAGGTACAGACATCCGCAGGTTCCAGAGTCGAAGAAGCATCTCGCGGCATACCGAACTCCAAATGGGTCTCAGCAGAGGACTGCGAATCTTAAGTAGCGGATATCAGGGGCTGCGAAAGCAACTCACTGAGTACCAGTGAACTGGCGACTAGCTTAACGGAAGCGGCGGCGGTTTTGAACCTATGCGGTCTGTCTTTATTCTTATGTTTTTTTCGGAAGAGCGGTAGTCGGATGGCTTACCGAAGCCATTTTGGAGTAGGGATACAAAGTACCAAAATAGTTTGCTGCAAATATAGCCCAACGACGAATAGTTCGGGGGTTGAACAAGGCACAAAACCAAGAGCAAGGGACGTCGTGGTCTGGGCCTAAGCAGGGAATGCAGTATGAATGAAAATCTTTGAGGTATTTGCTTTCCACAGGTAAGACAATTGTTAACCTTTACTGACATCCGTTGGAGCAAGAAAAAAGATCCCCAACAGAGTACTTATCTTTTTTTTGAAGACTTCGGTTCTGAAACTCGAAAACGAAAATTTCAGGAGTCTGCCGACCGGCACTTGTGACCTGCTTCGGGCACCGCACAGCAAGAAAGACTGATGTAATGGCGTCGGCTGCATGTTTTATACTCCTCACATAATGGAAGAAGAGACCGCATTCGATGCAGAAATCCAAGACTCTGGTATTCAGGCCGGCTGAGGGCTACCTGCAGGCAGATAATCCAAATGTGATGACTGCAACAGTGAAACATGAAGAACATCTAATAACGACAGAAAGGAAAAACAATTCCTGAAGTAAGGGTGAATAGGAATGTGGAGGCAAGTGTCCCTCTAATCCAGGGATACCAGAAAAGCTCGAGAAAGCAACAGATGAAAGTGTCTGAAGAGAGAACACCGAGAGAACCTTGAGAAAGGAGAAGTCTAGAAGGGGCCTGCATGACCCCCCCCCCCTTCCTGGGAACCAGAAACATTCTGAAATAAAAACCTGTTCTTGGTGAGAAGGAACAGGCTAGCCAGTTCCCTGAACCATCAGATCCTGAAGAACAAAAGGAAAATGTGGTAGCTAACAAAGTGGAAGCCGAGAAAGGCCCGAGAATGGGGGAAGAGACTTCCAGACCATAAAATAATGACTTTGGGTAATGTAAATCACCCAAGCGTCCGTAGTTATCTGTTGTCAAACTGCAGAACTTGCATGCAGAAATTACATTCTGCTGTACAGCACCTGGACAGAGTACTGAATTTTACTAAGAAATGCAGAGTGCGAAACAGGATGGATATTCATAGGTTCATAGGTAGGTACTAGGCTATCTGCCTGAAGGCATTTATAAGCCTAGCCAGACTGTGTTGGCTTTCAACGTCCCCTTAGATTAGTTCCATGTGCCTCTGTCTAGCAGAGCCACTAAAGTGATCCCTGGGGTAAACTTTGTTTCCTATCCACTCATCAAGGTTTCTCTTGAAGAGGGTTAGCAAGGAGCTCTGCCTAATGTAGACTGGAATCTTGTTCCAAAACATGGGAAGTCTCTGGGACAGGAATCTATCCCTCCAGCATGTCCTATTTATTGTTGTGGTGAGGTTTAGATCCCTAGAGCGTGTGGCTCGAGAGGATAAGGTTTTCTTTAGGTGGAGCATGTCCATCAATTCTGGGTTGGACATGGCCTTGTATGTCAGGCAGAGATCACCTCTGAGTAGGTGGTATGCAACAGAGTACAGTTGGAGTTTTTTCAGTCGACCTGCATAGGGCATCTGTTTGAGGCCAGTGATCCTCTTGGTGAGGTACTTCTGTGGTCTTTCCAGCTGTTGCAGGTGTCTTCTAAGGTACATCCCAAATGGGGCATTGTACTCTATGATGGGTCTGATGAGTGATGAGTAGAGAGGCACAATGACCTCTTTTGATCTGGATGCAAACCCTTTTGTGATTAGGTGGGCCACATAGAAGGATTTTCTAACCACTTGGGCAATGTGATTATTAAAGGAGAGATTACTATCTACTTGGGTCCCCAGATCCCTTATTATGTTTTTCGTATTTAGGGGGCTACCACATATGTGGTAGTTTGGGTGTACTTTGTTTTTTTTTCCAAAGGGGATGACTACGCACATTTTGGCATTTAGCTTGCGGCCATGATTTTGACACCAGGTATCCATCTCAGTGAGACCCTTTTGGAGGATGTCTGCGTCAGCCGGAGAGTCAGTTATAGCCCCTAGTTTGCAGTTGTCTGAGAACTTGGTCAGCCATAGTCCTCCTGTGTTTGCCTGTACCTCTGAGAAGTATATGCCAGACAGGAGGGGTCCTAGGACTGAGCCCTGGAGAATGCCACTTGTAACAGATTTAGAGTCAGACCTAGCTCCCGCAACTCTCACCATGTGGGTTCTGTCCGTGAGCCACCTGGCAACCCATCTTGTGACATAGGGGTTTATGTTCAGGTTTGGTGAGCTTGTCTACAATACCAGAATGGGGAATGGTGTCGAAGGTCTTTGCGAGGTCTAGGTATGCTGTCTGTACCACCTTTCCCTCGTCTATAGCTTTGGTAACAGTCTCAAAGTCGTCCACCAGGTTTAGGAGGCATGATCTGCCCTTAAAGCTGAACTGGGTGGAGTCCAGTGTTTGGAAGTTCCCAATGTTTCTGTTAATGAGTTCCATGATGATGCACTCCACAGCCTTGCAGACCAAGCTAGTCAGGCTTATAGGGTGATAGTTCCCGGGGTCTGTTGTGGCGCCACCTTTGTGGAGCGGAATAACCGTTGCTGTGCGCCACTCTATGGGTACGTAGCCTGTGGAGAGGCGGAGTTTGAAAAATGCGCTTAGGTGAGGGGTTAGTTTGTCTTTGAGCTCATGTAGGACGCAGCTTGGGACACGATCCGGTCCCACTGATGCTGTATTTTTGTCTTTGGAGAGGGCTGTTTTAACCTGAGTGTCTGTGATTTCAGGGGCTCTACATTCTTCTGGTATGGTTATGGGCCCTTTTGGGGGTGGGGGGGTGAAGTTTGCGCTGAACCTGTCTGTCAGGATATTGGCAATGTCGGTTGGTTCAGTGTATTTTGTGCCGTTCTGCATTAACTCCAAGCAGATCACAGTATTGCCACTTAGATTCCTGACATAGCTAAAGAATGCCTTGTGGTCATCTTTGGGGTCCTTGGCAATTTTTCTTTCGAAGCTAGCCTTGGATGATTTTATGAGGGATCATAGTTTCTTGCTGATACTGATCAGGGATGTCTTCCCTTCTTGGGATTTTACACTTTTCTATACTAGTTTCCTCCTTCTATTGTACATCTCGTTTATGGCAGAGGTCCACCAGACTGGTTTCCTTTTCTTGGAGAAGTGAGTCTTGGTTTTCCTTGGGATAGCACGATCCATGCATTCTTGCAGGTGCCCATAGAATGCATTAGTAAAGGATTTTGCAGCTTGGACAGTGTTACCCTTTAGCGTGGGTTCTTTGAAACTTTCCGCCTCAGTCTTAAGTAACGTGAAGTTTGCTTTTGAAAAGTTTTTCATGGTGGTTTCCTTGTCCGGGGGTGAGGGCAGAATGTGGATATCCAAAGTGATTTGTTTATAGTCAGATCTAACCAGCGAGGGGTTGACCTCCGGTTGTGGAACACCGGCCGCCCATGCTGGTGATGACCAGGTCCGATATGTGGTCACCTCTGGTGGGAGAGTTGACCAGTTGACCCAGGGCATTTGAGTTTATGAGCAGCCTATCTGTCCCTGAAGGAGTGACCTCAGCACAAGAGCTTGTAGTAATTGGTTGTTTTGGACCATTTCTAGCTCTTTTGAAGTTCCCTGTTTAAAATCTGCCTCTGAGCGTTTTTTTCTGGCTAGACTACTCAGCAACAGCTCCTCGTGGTCCTAGCAGCAGAGAACTGAGAAAAGCGACTATTTTCCTGATTTAAGTATTTTTTGCTGTTTTTTTACCTGAAATACCTTCTCTTGCTTACTTTGAACAAGCTTAAACTGTTTTTTTAACTGTTTGTTGCATTATATATTATCTGCACTTAAAGTTTCATTTAGTCGAAAATTGGTCGAAAGTTGTTTGTTTGTTAAATTTAAGTTTCCTACATTTCTGTGTGCTTTCTATCTCAAAAACAAAAAAATATCCTTGTTTTCCCGCCTCTCCTCGACTAGTTTAGACCAGTATACAGGCTTTGCTGTATTCTGGGCTGTGGTGTAGTTCCTGTGTTGTCCATTGCCTTACTTGGATAGAAGGACGTTTCTTTGCTCCCTACCTGTCCCTGAAGGAGTGACCTCAGAACAAGAGCTTGTAGTAATTGGTTGTTTTGGACCATTTCTAGCTCTTTTGAAGTTCCCCGTTTAAAATCTGCGTTTGCACGGCTTTGCGCATTTGTGCGCATAGCACAGCGCCGGTTAAACTTTTTCTGGCTCCAAGTCTGCTCTTCAAATTTTCCCTTAAGAAAACTCTACTCTTATAATAATCAGTCTAATCGCTTTATTATAAGCCTAGCACTTGTTCTCAAAACCTCTCTTCTAAGTAAGCACTCACTAACTAAAGTAAGCACTACATCCACCTACCTTCCCTGTGAGTACCCACTTCCCTTAAAGGCAGAGCACTCCCTTATAATATTCTAGCATGTTGAGTGGTAGATTACTAGGATCCTCTCCGGTTCAGCTGGTTAATCTGGGAATCTTGAGACAATGCCACAATTGTCTCATATACACAGACAACCCTCTCCTCCTCTCAACAAACACAAATACATGTGAGAGATGTAACTATATAGCCAAACTGGCGGCTGAACTCTCTCAACTCAGGACTGGCAAGACCAGACAGGAAGAGAAGGTAACCACACACACACACACACACACACACACACACACACACACACACACACACACACACACACACACACACACAAAACCCAGTCCCACATAGACCTACCACAACTGCAAACCAAACACATAACACAAAGACATACTCGGAGGCTCTAACAAAAAACTTACCAAAACAGAGGCTCCCAAAGCAGACACCCAAAAATCCACCACCTCAAAACATAACACATGCAACACATACTTCAATAAATCAGTGTGTCAAACAATCACAGCCCTTAAGGCCAAACACCATGCCTGATACACTAGTAATAGGTGACTCTATAGTCAGACACACTGATGTTCTGCTTACCAGGCTGAACAAGGAGAGGGTAACGGTGAGCTGCTTATCGGGAGCTAGGATCCAAAACATAACACATGCACTCCGGTCACTCCAAAGCAAGTACAAACCGTCATTGTCCATGCCGGCGAGAATGACCCGAGACGTACCTCCCTGGACTACATGAAGAGAGACAGAGGAGCTCTCTGATCATGTAGCCCAGGCTGGTATGACCCTGACCCTGAGCAGCATCTTGTCCTCACCAAGAATGATGCCACAATGCAAAGACAAGATGATCAGCTTTAATAATTGGCTCAAATACTGGTGTCATTCTAGGGGGATCCAATGTCTGTCTACTTGGGATGACATGCTGGACAAGCCACGCTGCTTCGGAAGGGACGGCTTGCATCTGTCTCCACTGGGCTTCTGGATATTGGCTAAGGCTCTTGCCTCCCCCATAGTGCCTTTTTTAGCCAAGGCTCAAAAGACAATCCCACCTCCTTAGAAAACAAAAATGGAAAAAAATTAAGGGTAATGCTGCTCAACGCCAGAAGTCTAAATCTCAAGATGCAGGCTCTCGAAGCACTCCTCAGTATGGAGAACATGGATGTCTGTGCAGTAACTGAAACCTGGTTCAAGGCTCCTGAGAGCACGCCAGCGCTACCAGGCTATACCTCGTATCATGCTTTTCGGCCCCAAAACTCGGGCCAAACCAAAAAGGGAGGGGGAGTGTCCATATTCATCAAGGACACCCACACCTCCAAGTTAGTGGCAACACATGAAGCATCAGAGACCATCCAGGTGCAACTAACCATAGGCAAAACTGCTATACAACTGGTAGCATTGTTACAGACCACCCTCCCAATCCCAGGAACCCCATTCAGCCTTCCTGAAGACATTGGAGGATATGAATGTCTCACCAAACACCATCATATTGGGAGACTTCAACTACTCTAACATAGACTGGGTGCATTATTCTAGCCCAAACACCCTAGCCCAAAGGTTCCTGGAATTCATAAATTCAAATGCAATGGAACAGCTAGTCACCTCTCCCACAAGGGGGGAGATAATATACTAGACCTGATCATCACAAACATGGGGGCAAAGTGCTCCACACCGGAAGTATACCCCTCACTAGTGAGATCTGACCACAAACTAATCACCCTGGATATACATATCCCACCTCCACCCCAAACACAAAAGACTACAGTGAAAAACTTCTCAAAAGCCGACTTTACACTTCTTAAAACTGAGATGGTATCCTTTAAGCCCACTGGGCCAGTGGAAACCACATCCCACAATGCAGAATCCTTCACAAATGCTTTCTACGGACATCTCCAAGAATGCATGGATCATGCAATCCCAAATAAAACCAAGACCCTCTCCACCAAGGGCAGGCGTCCTGTCTGGTGGACCCCAGCCATAAACAAATTGTATAACAAAAGAAGGAAGCTACTGCACGATAGAGCAAAATCCCATAAAGAGAAGGCATCTCTGATCAGCACTAGTAGAAAGCTACGTTCTCTCATAAAACATCCAAGGCCAACTTTGAGAGAAAAATCGCTATGGACACTAAAGATAACCACAAGGCCTTCTTCAGCTATGTTAGAAACCCTCAGATATGTTCATAGTTAGTTCACAATGACAAAAAATACACTGAACCCACAGATATTGCCAACATTCTGGCAGACAGGTTCAGTGCAAATTTCTCCCCTCCCTCACCCCCAAAAGGAGAAATACTTATCCCAGCTGAATGTAACCTCCCTGTCATCTCAGATGTCCAGGTGAGAACCGCCCTCAGCAAAGCTAAAAACACAGCATCAATGGGACCTGACGGTATCCCGGGTTACGTGCTACGTGAACTCCAAGAGGAGCTAAAGCCGTACATAAAAATGCTATTTAACCTTAGCCTTACTACAGGATATGTACCTGAACACTGGCGTACAGCAACAGTAGTCCCCACTCCACAAAGGAGGCACCTCTACAGACCCTGGTAACTACCGCCCCATAAGCTTAACCAGCCTTGTCTGCAAAGCTATGGAAAGAATCATTATGGAACTCATAAACAGAGACATTGGGGACTTATAGACACTTGATCCCACCCAGTTCGGCTTTGTAAAGGGCAGATCCTGCCTTTTGAACCTGGTTGACTTTTTCGAAACAGTCACTAGAGCCATTGACGAGGGCAAAGCAGTCCATACAGCCTACCTGGACTTGGCTAAAGCTTTCGACACAATACCCCACTCTGGCATCATAGACAAGCTCAACAGCTTAAATGTAAATCCATATGTGACAAGATGGGTGGCAAACTGGCTAAAGGATAGAACCCATAAAGTCAAAATCGCTGGAGCCATGTCAGACTCGAAGCCAGTCACAAGTGGTGTCCCACAGGGCTCTGTCCTGGGACCCCTCTTGTTCGGCATTTATTTCTCAGATGTGAAAGCAAACATGGGAGGGTTGTGGCTGACAAAGTTCGCAGATGACTGCAAACTAGGCGCCATAGTCAATACACCAGCTGACACATACATCCTACAGAAAGGCCTCAATGAAACGGACAACTGGTGCCGGAGTCATGGCCTTAAACTAAATGCCAAAAAATGTATAGTCATCCCCTTTGGGAAAAACAAAGTACCCACAAATTATCACATAGACAGTAACCCACTGAGTACGGAAAAAGTAATCAGAGACCTGGGGACCCAAGTCGACAGTGACCTCTCATTTGACACCCACGTTGCTAAAGTGGTTAGAAAGACTTTCTACATTGCCCACCTTATCATGAAGGGATTCACATCCAGATCAAAGGAGGTCATTGTACCCCTATACTCCTCCCTTATCAAGCCCATGATTGAGTACAATGCCCCATTTGGTATGTACCTCACCCGACACTTGCAACAACTAGAGAGACCCCAAAAGTACCTCACCAAGAGAATCAAGAGTCTCCAACACATGTCATATGCTGCCAGACTAAAGAAACTCCAGCTCTATTCAGTAGCATACCGCCTGCTCAGAGGTAATCTGTGCCTGACGTACAAGGCCATGTCAAATCAGGAATTGATGGACATGCTCCACCTCAAAAAATCCAAATCCATCAGAACCACAAGAGCTAAAGATTTAAACCTCAGCACAAATATGAATAGGACATGCTGGAGGGACAGATTCATAACTCAGAGGCTTCCCATACTCTGGAACAGAATCCCAGTTCATGTTAGGCAGAGCCCCTCACTGACTCTCTTCAAGAGAAATCTTGATGAGTGGATAGGAGATCGTAGGTTTACCCCAGGGGTCATTCTCTGTGTCATTACTAGACAGAGGCACAGTAAACTAAATTCTATTATGTAAGGGGGTCTTCACTGTGTCACTACTAGACAGAGGCACAGTATTCTAAATCTACTCTGTACACTTTTGTACCATTACATGGGGTGGCGAAAGCCACATCACTATGACTAGGCTTATAAATGCCCCAGGGCAGACAGCCTAGTACTAAACTATAAAACTATGAAACTACAAATTCTAGGAAATGTTGGGCAAGGGAGTTAGTACTTGAGTAGTTCTCCCAGGTAATGTTAATTCAGCAGAATAATCGGGGGCAAAGAAAAAGGGAGTAATAAGACTAATAGCTAGAGGGGCTCCAACAGAAATAGAGGACAGGAGGAAAAAATAATAGTAAACTTGGGGTAGTAAGGGGCTGCTGGCAAGGGAGGCAGATTAAGCTGTTATTCATATTTCACCAAAAACTGCTATTATGGAGCTAAAGAAAGTTTTGAAAAAAATAATCAGATTTCAGCAGGGAATATTACTTCTAGGCGGGGATGGGAACTTGATTTGCAACAGTGAGGATGTATCTGGTGGACCTAGAATGGAAAATATAAAAAAAGGATAATTTTCTGAAAAAAAATTATGGAAGTATTTACTACAGAAGACGTTAATTCAGTAGTAGAAACTCTAACAGAACCTTCCTATTCACCCCTAGAACAACTGGGCTAGATTGGACAAGAATGATATTTCACAGGAACATGTGCATTTAACTGAAAGTTTAGATACTCTTCCAATAACTCTAATAACAATAACAAGATCATACACCAGTAAACAAGATATAAAATGCAGACCAAGGAAGTAAAAATGAGGCAGTGGCACTTTCCCTCCTACATGTTTAAAAATAAATAAATAAATAAAAAGGTGCCTTACGGCATTTATAGGTGAAACTGAAGATAAAACTTCCTTTAAAAAGGGATGGATGGAGTTAGTGGTATAAAATGAAAATTGAGTCTAAAAATAGGATAGAAATAAGAGAAACATATGCAGTTGAGAAGCAACAGGAACAACTTAGAGGGGCCGACAAGGACTGCAGTATTGCAGAATAAGGAGAATCTTACAGAACAAGAAGTGGGGCAAATCCACAGAAAACAAGGGAGTATTTCGATAATAAGCAGAGGTTTAGAAAGACTGCTGTTAAGCAGCCGTTTCCGACAACTCCAGAGCACAAAAACAGTTAGCACAGTGGCTTAGGCAACAAAGTAGAAGAGATTGTTGCCAAACTTAGGGAGCCTATAACAAGAAAATACCCAGAGATTTCATAGTGGTACTAGAGATATTTCAGAAATGTTATGGATATTTGTACAAAGCAGAGAAATGTGGAAGTCAATAAAGAGCAGAAAAAGAAATATTTAAAGAAGACTTAAGGATGCCAAGGTTAGAGGTAGATGAGGCTCAACAATTTACAGTTAACGTAGGAGCAGAGGAGATAAATGTATGATAGTGATGTATAATCAATCTGCAGGAAAGGCTCCAGGAATAGTTGGTATTCCTGGAAGTTTGGAAGCTAGGAGGGGAAAAAAGAAGTGAAAGCTCTGGAAGGTTTTAAACAGAATTTTAAAAGAGGGGGAAGCACCAGCATCTTGGAGAAAAGCTGCAGCAGATGTGTTATTCAAAGAGGGTAAAAAGACCTTTCAGATCCAGCCTCATACATAATCATGGTTTAAAAGTGAAATGGGTCTAAAGTATATATGTCTATACTAGCTAAGTGAATAGCAAAGGCGTTGCCAAATGGATAGATTTGGAACAATGTGGTTTTGTAACGGGCAGGTGGAAAACATTTGCTAACATTAATGAAACAGTGATGATACAAAGGTAAACAAAATGTGAGAAAATACTGTTGGGTCTTGTCACAGAGAAAGCATATTACAGAGTAAGCTGGGGTTTTACGAGTGGAGCAATTGAAGCATTTACATTTTTTGATACAATAAGGATAATTAAGAGAATATATACAGGATCGGAGCTAAGAATTTAAGTGTGAGGGTTTCTATCTGGTATTTTGTGTCTAAACAGAGAAGGCCAGGCAGGGGTGCCTTCTTTCCTCTTGTTATTTGCTCTAGAATTTAGAGCCACTGGCAAAGAAAAAATAAGAGACTCCGAAATTCACTGATATAGCTGGTATTATAATCAAGAAAAGTTGGCTTTGATCCAAGGTACTGGGAGCAAATGACTAGAAAGGGAACGGTAATAGAACAGGAAGATGCCAAGAATTTATATGGACTGCAGGTTAGAGATTGCCTTCCTTATCAAGGATTGATAACAGAGGACAGGCAAAGAGAAAGAAACAGGTGGTCCTAAAAGAAAGACCAGCACTGGTAGAGTTTTTAATATAATCTAGAAGAGAAGCTGCTGTTAAAAAAGGAATAAATTAGCAGAGCATATAAAATACTGCATAACTATTAAGTATCAGAGGAGCTTAGAAAGGATTGGGAAGAGAGACTGGGTAACCAATTCATGAAGAGAGAATGGGGGGGGGATACATCCTCAACCCCCTTTCCCCATTTTGCACATAGGGTCAGGGTCCCACTTCAACAGTGACAATCATCTCAAGCAAAGGTTTACACTGCTGGGTGGCTAGCCCTGCTGAGGTAGTTCATCCACACTACTCACACACACACACACACACACACGGCCAATTTAGAGAGAGAGTGTCCATATATGTATATCTACCAAATATGCAATGAAGTCTAGAAGACTGATGATATTTGCTTGAAGTGTTAACACAGGTATTTTTATACCCAGAGTAGACTCCAAAGAATTTTTCCTCATGTAGACAACAAATGTTGGAGACGTGATGGGTAAGAAAGAGGTAACTGGGAACATTTTCTGGGAGTGTAAGGAGTTGACAGACTTTAAGGATTTCCTGCATACTGCTCTGTCAGGGATACTGTGTCAGCAGATTGGTGTAATTAAGGAAATGATTTTTTGAGCTACGATACAGAATCAGAATTTCCTAGACTTAGTAAGGCCTTCCAGAGTCTAAATATAGTGGCTGCCAAAAAGCAATTACTAGAAAACGGAAATCAAAGTCTAAGCCAACTTTACTAGAAGTAATGAATATATTAGAGATAAAACAACCAGAATTAGGATCTTTAGAAAAGGGAAGGAGCAAACTACATAGGAAAAATGGGAATTCTGGGAACAACTGATGTAGAGAAGGAACAAGGTTTAAATGAAGCCAGATGTTGAATGAGCTATGCAATAGATAGCCAACAATGACTACATATTATAAATGATGTATAATGTTTGCAATTACCATTGTTTCAACAGGGTCTGTGATGTATACTATTTGCAACCTGTAATGGAAATGCTGCATATTCGTAAATCAAACAGTATAACATGCACTCGATCTAGGGAACAATTTAGTGACATCAACAGGACTTGCTGGAGAGACACGTTTCAGAGAGGTTACCCCTCCTCTGGAACTAACTTCCATTTCAGGTGAAGCAGCGCCCCTTGCTGACCCTATTTAAATGTAATATGGATGACCGGATGGGAAACTGCAAATTCACCCCACGAATTTCACCTGTGTCCCCTTTTGGACGTGGGCAGTAATTGTTAACTTAGTTCCACAACACCATGATATTCTTGGGATCAGGGGTTGTACATGGCTAGGCTTGTAAGGACCCCAAGGCCATCAGCCTAGTACACTCCTATGATATAAAGTTGTATTAATATAGTTTTTTATTTATTCAAATGTAAAATTGTGTATGCTATGTTATGTATAGTTTAATAAACATGTTGTTTATAAAAATAAAAAAAAGCTGGCTTTATTTGCAGATGATATTTTACACCCAATAAATCCAGAAAAGGACATCTCAGTGTTGTGGACCATTTTGAGACAGTTTCAAGTCTTTTCAAGATTTAAAATTAAATGAATATAAAACAAAAACTATATCCGTAAATTATGCACGCACACACACAAAAATTGTTTCAGCAATACCCATATCTATGGGGACACAATAAAACACAGTATTTAGGAGTTTGTTTGTGTCTTTCGGCTTTTCCCAGTTAGGGGTCACCACAGTGCAACTCCGGTCCGCTAATAATTGGCAGTCGAGTTTTACATACTGGCTTGCCAGGCCTGACGCACAACCTTCAACGAAGGTACGCCCATTCACGCATGTCTCCATGCAGAAGACGTTCTAGCTGAGAATTGAACCGGACAGCGTCTTACTGTGAGGCGACAACGCTACCGCAGCACCACCACCGCAGAATTTAGGAGTAAATATTAAAAAAGCTTCTGTTAAGGCAGCTAAGGATATGTGGCAAGAGACAAACAAAAACTGAGAATATGGAATCTCTTGCTTATGTATATGGATTAAGTTACACAAAATGAAAACGTTTTAGTCTAGTTTTAAATACAGGTCAGGATGTTTTTTGTTTTTTTTTTAATCAGAGGAAAATTGTGGACAATAAATAAAGAAGTGAAAGAATTTATCTGGGAGAGGAATAGGGCAAGAGTTAAGGGGGATAAACTGATCCTCCCTATAGAACAAGATGGTTTAGGATTACCTGATTGGAATACAAATATTTTAGAGCAACTCGGTTAAGACTCTCTCTTACACACGCACAAGCAAATTATCATAATTCAAAGTGGAAAGGGATGATGATGACATGGGGGAAGGGAGTTCAAGAAATAAAGAGATAAAGATCTGCACCCAGAATCTCACCAAGGAGAACCACCACCACCAATATACATTTCATAATAAATCATAAAGATAAAGAAAGTGCTTTAACTCATTCCCTCCAATGGAATTTTGGAAGTTTGAAATGTAATTTCCGATGAGTGGAGCCGAAACTTTTTGATAGAATCAAATTATCCACCCATTTCAAATAAATGTACATATGTCTGGAAAAACAAGTGTTAGTAAAGAAGTGCAAATGGGAAACTCTTCAGCACAAGCTATTTTTAAAGTGGTAATATTCTTTAGGTTCTAGGTTTCAAACTTGATTTTACAGGTCACATTAAACCATAGCAACTATTAATGTTTATAATATTTTGTAAATAATATATCGGCATCCACTCAATGTTACATATACTGCTAGTAGCACTTAGAGAACAGAGAGCTTTCATATGTGGCTAAGCGGTTCTGTCTGTGCTACGTGGTTGTTGAGATATTAAGAAAAGCATGAAATTTATGGCAATATAAATAAATTTATGAACAAAGTGTCTTTACTTGCACTAGACACAGGTCAAATATAAAACAGTGTTTGCCACTGTGTAATCTTTAAGAGGAAATCTTTTAATACTTTGTATGTAGCATGGCTTTGAAATTATTAATGCCAATATGACCAGGAAATATTCAAATGTCACATGGCTGTAACGAGTTAAGAACCAAGCCATCATAGGGAATGGAGATTTTGAATGCAAGTAGGGATACAGAAAATAAGAAAGAAATGACTGGGATTTACACAAGAAAGCTGACAAAGGAACCAAGGTATTGGCAGTGAGTAACTGCAGACGGAAAGGTAATGAGAGTCTGATGATGTTAAGAAGTATGGACCGCAGGTTAAAATACCACCTTTCCTACCAAGGACTGCTAGAGTAGAGTTTAAAGGAGAATGAGTTTGAGAGTACCAAGTGAAAGACCTGCTCTGTTAAGAGTTTTTAATCAAAGCAAGAAGAGAAGCTTCTACTACAAAGGGTAATAGTAGGACATTTAAAATACTGCCCAAGAATGAACAGTTGTGTAAAAACAATAGATGTCCTTCTCTTCTCTGTTGCAGTATTCTTAACACGAGAGATCTTCGCAGTAAGCGACCTCACGGCCAGTATACAAGTGACATTCACTACTGTAGGATGCATGGTACCTCGCACATAGGCTGCTGTAGTATGTCAGCCATAAAAGTGATGTACACACGCATCTGATACCTCAGAACTGAATGCCCCAGGAGGAAGCCAGCCTAAGGAAAGCAGAGTATGACCATCCAAGGAAAGGGACCAAACCACAAGGGGAAAGGAGGGAGGGACTGGAATATGGCAACAGAGAAGAGGAGGACATCTATTATTATGCTAAGTTTTCACACAACTACTCTATGTCCATTTATTCATCTTTCGCAGTATTCTAACATGAGGGAGAATACAAAAGCTCATGAGGAGATGGTGGAGGAAGAGGCAGAAGACCTCTCCAGGAATCCCTGGAGTATAGCTCTGGCAAATCCTACTCTAGACCTAGAAATGTCATCCAATTTGTAATGTTTAGTGAAGGTATGTACAGAAGTCCATGTAGCTTCTCAGAAAACAGAAACAGTGTCCAATCCCTTGAAGAAGGCACCTGATGAAACAAATGCCTTAGTGGAATGGGCCTTTACAGAAGAAGCAAGGGTCTTACCATGCTTCACATAACAGAATGAAATAGTCTTAGAAATCCAAGTACAAACACTCTGCATAGAAATAGGCAATCCCAGAGCCCTGGGATGACAGGAGACAAAAAACTGGTCCGATTTCCTGATAGGCAACTTAGCTTTGGTCTTGTCTACGTAATGGTCTTGTCTACGTAAAATCTATGCACATCCAGGGTGCCCAAACACCTTCTCACTAGAATTTTTTGCAGAAGAAAAGAAAGTAGGTCAATTAATGGATTGGTCAAGTTACAATTTGTTGACTACCTTGGGCATAAAAGAAGGACTGGTACGCAAGAACACCCTGTCTTTACGGAAAACCAAAAAGGGGAAGAGGCCATATGGGCATGGAGCTCAGGCACACATCTGGCTGAAGTGACAGCTAGGAGAAGCAGAGTTTTCCAGGAGCAAAGTTGCAAGGATGCTGATGAAGCTGGCTCGAACGGGGTAAAAGTCAGCATTTGTAGTACAAATTTATGATTCCAGGGTGGAGGAATAGGTTACTTGGGTGGTCTAATGTGAAGGATGCTTTTAAGAATTGTTAAGTCTTAAACCTGCTAGCTAGAAGGGGGGGATAGAGGCAGACAGGCAGAAATAGCTGACATATGGGCCTTCACCGAAGAGTAGGCCAAGTCAGCACTGAGCAATTCACACAAACAGGATAGAACCAAATGGGCTTCCACTGATAGTGGATCCTGTTTTCGTGAGAAACGCCAAACTAAAAATCTCTTCCACTTGGCTAGGCAAGATTTTCTGGTAGTGCATTTCCTGGCCTCCAGCAGATCCCAAAGCACGTCCTCCAAGAACAGGTGTCTAGAAGGAATAAAACACCATCATCCACAGTCAGCTGGAGGGGTAGGCAAGTGGGGAGGATGAGAGTTCCTTTGTCTTAGGTGACAAGGTCCACCCTGTGAGGTAACTTGTGGTGACTGCTCTTGGCTAAATGCAGGAGAAGGGGAACCAATGTTGTCTTGGCCAAAAGAGAGAGTCACCAGCAAGATTTTTGGTTTGTCCTGCTGAATTTTGAACAGGACTATCAGAATGATCAGGAGAGGGAGGGAGGGGGGGATGCATACAGAAACATCCCCTTCCAAGAGAATGAAAGGGCATCCACCTTCCAGACCACAGGGTGAGGGACTCTGGCACAAAACTGTGGAAGATGCCTGTTCATGAGAGAGACAGAGAGATCTACTTGAGGAATACCCCACTGGTGGACAACATCCAGAAACACAATCCTTTGAAGCATCCACTCATGGGACTGTGTTAAGGACCTGCTCGAGGTGTCTGCCATGCAATTTTGGTTGGATGGAATGTACACTGCCTGGGCTGTCACCCAGCATTGGACTGCCAACTCCCATATCTGGAATGCCAGCCTGCACAATAGGTAGGATTTGGTTCCCCCCTGCTTGTTCACACACCAGAGGACCATCAAATTGTCTGCAAACAGTTTTAAAGGTCCTGGGTGAAAGGATTGAATGGCTAGCAGCAGCACCCTCACCTCCCTTACACTGATGTGTTCCCTTTGTTGAGAGGGGGATCATACCCCTTGAGCTTTCAAGTTGCCACCACCCTACATCTGAAGCATCTGTAAACAGCTCTTGAACTTGAGGGAGAGGGTGCAAATGGAGCCCCGGGTTGAGAGACACTTTATGGATCCACAATTGAAGTCCCCTCTTCACTCAGGGGATGAAAGGAATTGTCAAGTCTAGAGGGTGCGAATGCTGAATCCGAACTGACTTTAGGAACCAATGGAGTTTCCTCATGTGAAGTTTAGCCAGAGGGAGCACTGGGATAGTGAATGCCATGAAACCCAAAACCCTTAGGAACTTCCTGGCTGAAATGTGGTGGAGAAGTAGAAGATTTTTAAAGGGTCTATATTAGAAGCACGAATGGTCAGAATGTCGACAACCTGTTGATAGACATGTATGTGAACGACCATTTCAGTGAACGGCCACATCCTAGATTTCTTTGGTCGTTGTGTTAAATCTGCCCTTTTCCCCACTGTAGTGCTATCTCACAGTTAGTATATTTAGTTAGGGGTTGTGGGGGGCACAGCCCCCCACACTGGGGGATGTGGGGGACGAAGCCCCCTACTTTATATAGTGTGTGTGTTATAATGTGTTTTTGGCCTATCGGATGTAGTTATGGTGCAGCAGATGCTTCTTCTACAGCTACTGCTTTTGGGTGAGTAATGAGCAGGTATTCTTGGCTTCAGCTTCAAAACCTTTGCCTGACCATATTAAGGTTAAGTTGATGGATGCCCCTCTTGATAATAAAACACTTGTTTGGAGAAGCTGCGTCTGCTGCTTTGTTTAAGCCCCTTCAGGATAAGGGTAAGGCTTTACAGGAACTTAAACATGCATTTTTTTCTCCTGTACCTAAATTCCTGAGAAACTACCCCAGTAAGTCAGCTTTTATTCGCAGGCAATCTCACTCTCCTTCCCAGGGTGATAAGTGGGCTCCTCCTGCTAAAGCTACTCAGACTTGTGTGTCCCCAAAGTCTCCTTTTTCATAACAGGTACTGTTTGACTATCCTGTTCTTCCCAATTACTCTCCTTCTGTCTCTTCACCTCTCTCTCTCTCTCTCTTACTGTTCGGCTACAGATGACTCAGGATTCCTGGGTTCTGTCCCTTATTCGCCAGGGGTACTTCATGGTCTGGAAAGCCCTTCCCCCTTTTATGGGTATTCCTTAGCCCCTTCAGGAACAATCTATCTTTCCAGAGGTGCTTCGGGATCTTTTGACTCAGGGTACTATTCAGGAGGGAACTGCGTCTCAAAGGGGAGGGAAAGTTTACTCCAGGATGTTTCTAGTGCCAAGAAAGAAAAAAAAAAAAAAAAAAAAAAAAGGAGTACTTGGAGACCAATTCTAGACCTTTCTCATCTAAGCACATTTCTGAAAGTGCTCCCCTTTCAAATGTTGTCCCTTCAAACTTTGTTCCCTCTTCTCCTTCCTCATGGTTATATGGTGTGGCTGGGTCTCTAGGATTCACATCACCATATTCCAATTCATCCCCTTTTCAATTTTTTTTTTTTACGTTTCTCTGTTTCTTCCTGGCATTTTTCATTTCACTACTTTACCCTTTGGCGTTTCTACTGCCCCAACGGTATTTATCAAATGCCTTGCTCCCATGACTGCTTACTGCAGAATTCAGGAGATCCAAACATTTCCTTACTTGGATGACTTTCTCTTGCCTGGAGTGCACAATAAACTTCAAAAAGTCTTTTTTGACTCCTTTTCAAGACCTTATTTTTCTGGGGTTCAGGATCCAGACTGTGCAAATGCTAGCATCCCTGCTCCATGATGGATCCTGCAGTTGTCTCTAAACCCAGGACTCCCATTTCATCTCCCTCTTCCCTCTCAGGAGCTGATAAACATTTCAGATGTGGGATGGGGAGCAGCTTTTGGCTCCCTACAGGTAGAGTGGGTGTGGTCACCTCTTCAACAGAAAGAGCACATCAATGTCAATGAGACGAGAGCTCTTCTGTTGGCACTTCATGGTTTTTCATCCTCTTTTCTCCCCAGGACTTCTCAAAATTGTTTACAGACAGTACTAATTTGATGTGATATGCAAATAAATGGGGGGGAACAATATCTCATCTTCTTTGCTGGTTAGCACTCCTAGTGTGGAATATTGCTATTCAGTATCAAGTGACTTCAGGCAGTTTACATTCCCTCAGGTCAAAACATTGTAGCAGACACCCTGAGAAGGTCCTTAATCCCACAAGTGGATACTTCACAGGGATGTGTTTCTGGACAATGTCTACCAGTGGTACTCCCCAAAAAGTTATTTTTGCCTCCCCTCTGAACAGACAACTTTCTCTATTCTGTGCCAGAGTCCCTGGCCCTCTGGTTTGAAGGTGGATACCCTATCTTTTTCTTTGAAGGGGATGTTTTCCTACGCTTTCCCTCCCCTTCCCCTAATTCCAAAAGTCATGTTCAAAATTCAATGGGATGCTCCCAAAATCTTGTTGGCAACTCCCTTTTGGCAAAGACAGTATTGGTTCCCTCTTGTGATGAATGCCTTTGGCTAAATGCAGAAGTTACCTCACAGGGTAGACCTACTTACACAGGACATGGGGATCTCTCATCCCCACCTGTCCACTCTTCAACTGACACTGTGGGTGAAGGGATTTTGAATGCACATAAAACAGCTTTTTTCTGAAGACGTGCTTAGGGTCCTGCAGGAGGCCAGGAAACCAAATACCAGGAAATCCTACTTATCCAAATGGAAGAGGTTTTCTGTTTGGTGTCTTTCCGATAACCTGGCTCCTCCTCCTGTAGATGTTCCTTTGGTTCTTTCTTATCTATGTAAATTGCTCAATGTTGGATTGGCTTATTCTTCTAAGGTCCACTAATCAGTTACTTCTGCTTGTCTGGGTTTATCTCCTTCTACAGCTTCTAGATTTGAAGGTAAACAATTCCTTAAAGGCGTCATTCATATTACGCCTCCCAGGAAGCCCATTCCTCCTCCCTGGGATCTTAATTTTGTTTTGGAGAAACAAACTCGGGCTCCTTTTATGCCTGCTGCTTCAGCTTCCTTGCAACATTGCTCTTTGATGACTGCACTTTTGTTAGCCCTTACTTCTGCCAGACAGGTATCTGAGCTTCAGGCCCTTATGGCTTGTCCTCTTTTTGGTGCTTCATATGGACAGGGTACCCTTGCTTACTAATCCTTCTTTTATGCCCAAGATAGTGAAGGAGTTGCCTCTTAACCCATTCATTTGCCCACTTTTCCCTTCTCCACAATCTGCCAGAGAGAAGGTGCCTCAAGTTAGATGTGCATAGACAACTCAAATTTGATTTGGATAAGACTAAGTCTATAGGAAATCTAATCCGCTCTTAGTTTGCATGGACACAGCCAATCCTATTTCTTCTTGGATTTCTAAACTCATTTCCTTTTGTTACTCTATTCATGGTAAGTGCAGTCCTTGTTCTGTTAAGGCTCACTCTACCAGAGCTGTGGCATCTTCTGGTGCTTTATTCACCGGTTTGGATACCAACTCAATTCTTGAGGCAGCTACCTGGACTTCTGTACATACATTTATAAAAGTACTACAAGTTGGATGGAATTTCCAGAGTTAGAGCGTTTTTTTTCCTAGGACCATCCTTCATGGCTTCCTAGAGGGCTCTGCTGGTCCTTCCTACACCCACGTTTCTTCCTGAGCTTTGGCACTCTTCCTAATGTTATGAATACTGCAACAGTGAAATGGAAGGACATACTACAGTTATGTAAAATCTTACCATAATGGCAAATGTCCTTTTCTTCACAGTTACAGCATTCACTCCTTCCCTTCTTCTCCCCTGATCCATTGGTCTTCTGGATGCACTGGTTGCTTCTTTTTTTTCCTTGGAGTGTTGTTTCTACAGGGGGGGCTCAGTTCTGAGGGTGGTACGTTCAGACGTCACCATAATGTCCTATGCTACGAGAGGAGCATACGTGTGATGTACAGTGTACCTTAAAGCAACCCAAGACTTTGGTATACTGGCCAGACGTCAGGATACCCTTGGCAGGAGATCCCCAATGTTATGAATACTGCAACAGTGACGAGAAAGACATCTGCCATTATGGTATGATTTTACACAACTGTACTTTCATGGGCTTGGTCCCAAACATCTGAATAATCGTTTTGGACCCTTCTGTCCGGTACGGGTTTTGCAATCAATATCAGAGAGTCTGCTAGCTGCTCCACAGGTTAACTTTGTGAATATGGGGTTTCCATCATTTCCAATATGCACTAATTTTTTTCTCAATTTGAGCAGAGCACGGATTTCGATGGACATATTCAGGCTTAACCAGTCTATTAATGCTACTTAGGAAAATGGCACATAATCATGAAAAGCATTCACGAATACAAAATTAAGCAAACATTAGGAAAGTGGTTCACAAAGTCAGAATTCATCAAGATGGATGGCAAGCACTGAAGTACAACAGGAGAGAGAAACTGAAAGGAGGAGCAAAGAAAAGGGAGAAAAATAGGACTCCCTGAATTCAAAAAAGGATTTGGATTATACTCACCTTTTTGTTTTTAAGTGCCAAATTTTAGATTTGTCATTTACGTTTTAAATGTAATGAAATTCACTTTTTTGTAAGCTATAGTGTTATGAATGACATTTTAGGCATACAACTGAGAGAAACCATTCCTAAGGTTGAATTCTTATAAAATACTGTGATACTAAAGAAAACTTACTGGTTTACTAATATAGCATGAAGACTCTTCAAATACTAAGTCAAAAGACATAAAAGGTTTCATGAACAGAGGGAGAAAAGAAAAACATGCCAAAAAAGGAGGGGGATGCCACATCTAAAAGTTATCACCAATTCCACAGTTCTCTTCCTTAACTTTAGGATATATTTAACCCAACATAGATTTAATTTATTTTTCAGTTCTTGGAATGCAATACTTATGCTTAGTTATCATTCACATTCTATACTAAAATCAAATGTTCAGGTTTGCCTAGTTTGTTCCTTCCACATTTAATATCCATTTCAAACATACGACAATAAGTTAAAAATATTTAGAAGATATTACGGGGAGTCAATATACAATCACTATGTGCATTACTTCTTGTACTTAAACATTTAAAAAAGAGTGAACACTCTCCACCATCAGAATCCATACTGAACACATGAAACGTATACTTTGTCCTTTCCCCTACCTGTATTTCTTGTTTGAAATTGTCAAGAGATGAATTACTACACATACGATACTATACTCACCCTCTTACGTGTTACGGATCAAACCATTTTAGGACTACAGTCAAGAAGTCTGAAAATGTACAATTATGACCACCACTCATATTTTTATCCCCATTTACCGCAGACCAAACAAGTTTGCTTTGATTGTCAATATATTCAATACCTTCAATACATGTACTACTGTAAAATGAATGAGAACAGATACTGTAAATCTTTTTACTCAAACTTATATCAATCACCTTATTTTGTTTGGCAAAACTGCTCTGGTTTAATACCAACGCAACTATTTTTCTTAGATTAAAACAGGACACTGACAAGACTGACTCATTAATGTGAAAAAATGTATTCAGCTGTCAAGCGTTAATACCTTTATCAATTAAGCAAAACTATAACTAATAAGCACACCTTTTCATCTTTATCCATTTGTTTCATCCCCTCTAAAAAATAAAAATCATCTACATGCCCAAGTTTCAGCAAAATATGCCTTTTAAAAGCAACATTTCTATATCCATCTGCTTTCATGAATTTGACACAAAAAACATTCTGAGAGACAGTTGATGGTGAACCACCTTACTGCTGAAATACAAATTTGTATATACATTTCTAAAATCTCACTCAAAGTTGGTATGAAAAAGAAATAAGAACAGGAAATAGTCAAACAGTTTTATTATGTCAGCATTCAAAATCCAATAAAGGGTTAGCTCTTGGTTTCTGGTCTCTTTCTTTTATAAGGCAACAGTAGCAAAAACAAAGCAAAAAAAACAAACAGTCAATGCAGAGCAAAGCCTAAATCATATCTTGTAGTCAGTCTATGAACTGCTGAAGTCTGCAAAGATTTTTTTTTTTTATTTTAATAAGCACATATCTTGTCCTCTGCCTTACAGAAAAAAACATTACTTGCATCAAATGCTTTTCATGTCCTTCAAAAGTCCAAAATGCTCATCCACTAATTGTTTTAACATCTTCAGTGAATAACACAACATGCATATTTGCAGATACATAGCAGTTTTTGTATTGTCAGTTTTTTTTCAATTATGCATGACAGAAAATTAATCACAAATGCTAAATGATTATGAAGAGTCATTTGCAATATTTATGGTAAACTAAGAATGTGTAAATAATGCTTGAGAATGTTCAGTGAATCTTTTATAGAAATATAATGACAGTTAATCGTCCACAACCACGGTCAAATGTGCTACACTCTCAACACATTTACACAAATTAGACAAGCTAGACAAAAACACTTCTTTTCTCAAGAAATCTGCGCCATGATACAACTTGGTGCTTTACCCATCCCATACAGCATGTGTGTGTAAAACTGAAGTGATACACTGGTCCAAGTGATACACAAAAGTTATAACTGGTTTAGATGGTTATATTTGTATATCTTTTTCCATAATAAACAGCCTAAAATTATTTTGTTTCTACAGGTTCATAGGCGTGTACTAGGCTAATGGCCCTGGGGCTTTCATAAGCTTAGCCATAGGATTACACTGGCATACTGCCACCCAACCTTAGTCAGGTGAAAAATTATCCTGGGCTTCACTACATGACTACACAACAGGCTATGCTATCCTGTGTTGTCTCAGAGCTACTGTGTTTATTATGCTGTTTAAGGAAGTACTGTTTCAATAAAACAACAGTTAAAATACATTACAATTCCATCAGAAGGGAAAGTTACCAGCAGCAAATAACATCAGCAAGATGGTACCACTGAATAGTAAGAATATTAATAATTTACCACAGAAGACTTTTTGTTTAATTAAAATGGAGAATAAAACACTAACTTAAGTACTTGAAAGCTAAGTGAAAGAAGATAAGGTACACATACTAAACCTAGAGTACTTGATAATGGTTTCCAATCTTACTCGCAAAACACTGGCAAATCTACAACATATGTACTGTACCTGTGTACTATGTATTCTACCTATGTTCCAAATTTCAGCTGTACACCACAAATCTATTAATTACCTTTATTTTTAAATTAATATTTTTTTGTTTGTTCTCTCCACTGTAACTGTTGAAGTGCTGCATACCACTGTAAAAACTTGTCTTTTGTAATTTGTGTAGATACTGATCATGTCTAACTAAATGTATCTGTAATGTTTCTATGTGGAGCTTTTCGAGGCTGCTGAAAAAAGGCCTTTTCAGTTAACAAATGTAAAATAAAAATAAATAAATACTTCTCTTAATCGTTAAAAATGTAGACTACCTCAGGATACAGAAGGGTGGAAGCTCAGTTTTATTTTGTACGCCTATAGCTTACGTACCCCTAGATACTACATTCAGCATTTAGCCATTCCCCCCTAAACCAACTACAGCTTAGATTTTTCATTTGCTGATTACGTCACAGTGTAAGGTGCTTCTTTACAACAGATTGATTTTCTTAGCACATTTATTCAGTAGTCATTTCTTAGCACATTTACTCAGTAGTCAATCCTACACAAGTAAAGGCAGCAAAATATTTCACTACGAGTTGCCAATACACTGCATTCACTCCGCTTTCCTAAATAAACTTCTCTAGTAAAAACAAACAGTTATACTCACATGCGTGAGCCTTCATGTACTATCGGGACAAACCATTCTAAACGTGTTATTTCATCGCGAAACGCCTTTCTAATCAAAACCGGAAATAGCCTTCTGCAGATAATACTGCACAATGCTATTAAATTACTAAAAATGAGGTCTGGCTCTCTTCACTTATAGTTATATTTTGCAAAGTATGCATTTTTATTAAGCTAAATTATGTTTTTATATAATTTTATATACAATTTTCCCAGATCAACTAATAAGTATTTAAGAAGTTGATTACATAAAGATTTATAAATGTCAGGCTAGTAGGTTATGTTAAAACAATAAAGGAGACCTGTTTAAGAAAGGCTACAGAGCATCAAAGTACCAACACTACTTGCATAACAAAATGTGGTACACCTCACTTTTCAAAATGTGGTACACCTCACTTTTGTCAGTAAATCACTAGATTAGTTTTTTCCCCTACTGTTTTAACCCTACACCCAAAAAACTCACTTCTACAGCTTTCAAAAATATTTTGATTTATTCAAACTAGAAGTGTCTCCTATTAATGAAACTTGTGTTCTTTTCATTAATGTAGTTATAACAGGTTCAGAAAACTTTGATGCCACAGTAATTCAGTATAGTTTTTCAGAAGGTCTTTTCATGGATGAATAACTCCACTCTTGCCCACCTGGGGTAAAGTTACTTTTCTGGCCATATGAGACAGTCTCTTCCTTGGTGTTAAACTGCCAGGCCAAAAGAAAGTTTGGTACTTGTATATTATCGCAAACACACTTTCTCACCAGCTCCTTCCCCACTACCCAGTGTATGCAGCCTAACGGTGGAGTAATCATGCAAACAAAATCCTTCTTAGCATAATATTAATCTCTTAAGTCATGAAATGAATATCCAAACAATGTACTACCGCAACCACATTAACTATGATATTGACTCATTCCTTTTTCACCACACTCTACGCTCACTGATCAAAATTAAAAATCCACACATCATACAACAGGCTTGCCTTTACTAAATCATATCACTCATTCAAACAAAACATCTCCTAGTCTCATCATCTTCTTACAGCTGTTCCCGTTAGGGGTCACCACAGCGGATCATCTGTTTCCACTTCTTCCTGTCCTCTGCATCTTGCTCTGTCACACCAACCACCTACATGTCCTCTCTCACCACATCCATAAACCTTATCTTAGGACTTCTTTTCCTGTGACCTGGTAGCTTCACCCTTAGCATCTTTTTCCCCAATATACTCAGCAACCCTCCTCAGCACATGTCCAAACCAACGTAATCTTGCCTCTCTGGCTTTGTCTCCAAACCTTCCAACCTGGGCTGACCCTCTAATATACTTACTCCTAATCCTGTCCACCCTTATCACACCCAGTGCAAATCTTAACATCTTTAACTTCACATCCAGCTCAAACTCCTGCCTTTTTGTCAATGCCACTGTCTCCAACCTATATAACATAGATGGTGTCAATACCCTCTTGTACACCTTCCCTTTCAGTCTTACTAGTACTAGTCTGTCACAAATCACTCCTGACACTCTTCTCCACCCACTCCATCCTGCCTGTACTCTCTTCTTTACCTCTCTGCCGCACTCACCATTACTCTGAACCATTGATCCCAAGTATTTAAACTCATCCACCTTCATCACCTCTACTCCTTGCATCCTCACCATTCCTCTATCCTCCCTCTCATTCACACACACATATTCTGTCTTAGTCCTGCAGACCTTCATTCCTCTTCTCGCTAGACCACATCTCCATCTATCCAGGGTCTCCTCCACCTGTTCCCTACTCTCAATACAGATCACAATGTCATCTGCAAACATCATAGTCCACAGGGACTCCTGTCTAATCTCATCTGTCAACCTGCCCATCACCATTGCAAATAAGAAAAGGCTCAGAGCTGATCCTTGATGTAATCCCACCTCCACCTTAAACACATCCGTCACTCCCACCGCAGACCTCACCGCTGTCACACTACCCTCGTACATATCCTGTACCACTCTTACATACTTCTCTGACACTTCAGACTTCTTCATACAATACCACAACTCCTCTCTAGGTACCCTGTTACATGATTTCTCCAAGTCTACTTTCATCTCTCTGACAATCCCACTTATTTGACAACTTCTTTCTCTGTATATTCTCTTGTACTTCTTCATTCCACCACCATGGCTCCTTGTCGTCCTCCTTCTGTCCAGATGTCATACCAAGCACCTTTCTAGCAGTCTCCCTTAATAGCTCTGCAATAGTTACCCAGCTATTTGGCAACTCTTCACTGCTACCCAGTGCCTGTCTTAACTCTTCCCTGAACTCCACCTCACAATTACCCCTTTTCACTTTCCACCATTTGATCCTTGGTGCTGCCCTCACACTCCTCCTCTTTTTGATCACGAACGTCATCCTACAACCCACCATCCTATGCGGTCTAACCACACTTTCCCCGGTCACCACTTTACAGTCTCCAATCTCCTTCAAACTGGCCCTCCTACAAAAGATATAATCCACCTGTGTGCATCTTCCTCCAGTCTTGTATGTCACCCTATGCTCCTCCCTCTTGTTAAAATACATATTCACCACAGCCATATCCATCCTTTTCGCAAAATACACTACCATCTGACATTCTGCATTCCACCATACCTATCCATCACTTCCTCATCCCCCGCTGCTCTCTTCACCAATATACCCATTGAAATCTGCTCCAAATCACCACTCTCTCACCCTTGGGTACAATCACCACTTCATCCAACTCACTCCAAAATTTTTCTCTCTCATCCATCGCACACCCAACTTGTGAAGCATATGCACTAACAACATCAATTTCCAGCTTCATAAACATCACTTTATCCGACACTCTTTCCACCTCCAAAACACTTTGCATACTGTTACTTCAGGATAACTCCTATGCCATTTCTCCTCCCATCCACACCATGATAAAACAATTTGAACCCACCTCAGATACACCTAGCCTTACTCCCCTTCCATCGTCTCTTGCATACACAATATACCAGCCTTCCTTCTGTCCATCATAATCGGCTAGCTCTCTCCCTATACCAGTCATACTGCCAACATTCAAAGTTCCGACCCTCACTACCACAGTCCTAGCCTTTCTCCTGCCTTCCGCCTCTTCTCCTCCTCCGACCAACAGTAGCCCAATTTCTGCAAGCACCCTGTTGCTAACAGTACTGGTGGCAGTCGTTAACCCAGGCCTACATAAGAAAAGCTTCAATCCAAACTCTTGACTGTCGTATATATGCTTCTGGACTGCCTTTGTGTCTCCAGCCCCACCCAGACTGTACCTTTAACAGACAAACCAACTTAGACAGACCATGTTAGGAGAATACATCTTACTTAGTTCCGTTACATAAACGAGCTGCAAAAATACGTGGTCGTGGAAACAAAAATAACAGGCTACCGAGAAAGCGTTGTTGCGATAATACGCAAATACATATATTAGCCTTAAAAACTTAACCTTCATTACATACATGCACAAATGGAAAATATGAGTAATTTTCTAAACGTTTTATAGATGCATTTAAGAATGCGCACATACAGTTGATTTTTACATCTATTGTGCAACTGTGGACTTTTCTCCCAGAGTCTCCACTGAAAATGGGAGGTTAGCTCAATTGGATTACTCCTGCTCAACAAATGAAAGGGAACAAGGAAAGAAAGACTTATTTTCATTAAGTAACTTCAGAGGTCGGCAAGCCTGCGTTTTGGTGGCATAATATGACAAATCTGATGACACCTGTACCACTTTTAATTGGTGAAGTCAACTATTCACCATACAGTTTCTATCATTATTCCTAGCCCTAGCAGGGAATGAATTTTGCTGTTAAAGATATAGGTAGCAAATTTGGCTTTGAAGGGGTAGGTTTGGACTTGTGTACCTCTTCCATACCACAAAATGTTTTCCATGAAAGTTTTAAAACTTTGGGAAACCACGTAAGGAAGTTGACCATTTTTCCTTCTCTGCTCAAGATAATCATTTTTTATTCATTATTCCAGCTTGTTTTAACAGAAATTCTCTCTAGTTTTTTACCTTAATTGGGTCCCTTGATATTTGATTACTGGGAAAGTCCAACTGCATATGAGTCTACTTTCAACGGAGGCCTGGGAAGAAAAGCTCCAAAGTATTACAACACATTTTAAGAACAACAATTTTGTTTTAAAAAAAATAATACAAATTAGACATCAGTCATATAACTTGTATAAATTATTTCCTATGATGTAATTTTAGCCAGTTTAGAGAGAAAATAACGGTAAATTAGTATAATACAATTGGGAATTGCAATACGAAGTAAGACAAAAGCAAATTTAGAGGGATATAGCAGCACATCTTTAAGCAACCCCAAGTCTTGACTACTATTTTTTTTTCAGGAAACTGGTCTTTCAGAACAAATCCTTGAAAAGATGAAACAACCTGCTGAAAATCCCTTTTCAGTGATTGTTCACTGTGCAAGTTTTTTGTGGAACTCTCAGTGATTGTTCACTGTGCAAGTTTTTTGTGGAATTCCTTTGGAAGAAATTCAATCACAGTAGTAATATATTAAAATTTAAATGACTAAAAAGCTGAAATTCCACCTTTCCAAAAATAAAAGATACCCTTTTAGTTCAATACAAGGCAGATGCCCCTTTAATTGAATATAATTAAATGTTCTTGCCAAAATGCAGACTCCACTGGAGAGAATCTCACTATGGTACAACGCATACCACCCTACTAACCACACCCCCTTCACAAACTTATTAAATGCACTCTTACTCCCACCTACAACTGTTGTAACACATTAAATACCAGTGATTTCCAAATCCACAGGCACAACCCAATCCATTTTGCAAAAACACAATTACAATAGGAAGACAAACTGCAGGAAGCAAATCATAAGCGCTGAAACAAACTATTGATAAGTAAAAGAACACAAGGCATTTACAACATACACAATTTGCACAAAGTTATTCGATCAAGTCATAACTAGGAAAACAACTCTGAAACGGCTACATGATACCCAGTCTCTCTAAAATAACCACATTTGCTGTAATAAGGCATGCATTTCTTATTAAAAAGTGTAAAATAAATTTCTGAGCATTTAGTTTTCCCTACATGCATTATGCTCTCTACTCTGCAAGCAAACTGCTAGGAATCACAGCTCTAAGATGAACAGACGGCACTCTGACAGTAAGCCAACTCTGAGACACTGGTTTATAAGCTAACATTATGTATTAACCATCTGGTTCGGACTGTCCGTATGGTCCAGTTACTGTCCTGGAAGACTGGTTTTAATTTCAACCTTAAGAACAACACTATGCTATATTTTGCTGTCACTCGTGCTTTAATGGCCTGCCTGTTGCAGCTCCCCCCATCCCTTTTCATCTCTGAGACAGAAAATATAAGGAGACTATGTTTGAATACTAATATTTGATATGCAGTGTAAAGATCAGTCATGCACACCAGAATGCAGCTTTTTGACAAAAATGTGAGTGAGAATGCACAGTAGCAGCTTCAGTAGTGAACAAACTGAACAAGTCCTCTAGCAGAGATAAAAATGACCATTACTGTAACAACCGCTTATCTGTTGCAAGAATGTTACAGAAGACATGCTGGGTCTAAACTGTCTTTCAACAAGATCTTTTTTTTGGTCAATAACTTTTTGGTTTCGTCGGAAAATGCCACTTTTAATGGTTAGCTTGCAAATGGAATAAACAATAAACTTCATAAAATGCACAGCAACTTTGTATTACAGCAGATGGCTTTAAAGCTCAGAACTGCAAAGACCAGATTCAGAAATTCATAGATCCAACAGATCCTAAACATGCTTCCCACATTTTAGTATCTCATTCAAAACCTTTTTGCCATAGTACTAGAACTTTTAACATTTTGTGCAGATCTCAATAAATGTTTTCTTTTACAATTTGTTTCTTTAATAAGTGGCACACAATGTGCAGCTTTGAATTATTTACATATATTTAGAACGTTGTGCAAGTGGGAACTGTCATTGACCCCCCCCCCCCCATCAGTCATCGGATCCAAACACAACGGCTCAATGGCAAGACTTCTCACTCTTCCAGGGCTCTGGGTCCAACAGTGTCCTCCAGTCACCATTTCTGTGGAGTTTGTATGTTCTCCTCTTATCTGCATGGGGCACTCCGATTTCCTCCTACCTCTCAAAACACGATCGACTAACTCTACAAAACTGTCCACACACGAACACACACAACCCTTACTCCTACCACTTTTCGAAAGATCCAATTCCAGTTTTCTGTTACTATATTCACTACTTCTAGTATAACTGGTTTAGATTTGGATTACTTTTTTGGCAGATAATATAATTAGACTCAACAAGGCCTTAGTATGTCTAGATAAGTCCGATTCTGTATCATAGCTAAAAAATAAATAAATAAATACATTTCCTTAGTTACACCAATTTGCTCACCCATTATTTCTAACAAGAGTAGTCTGCAGTGATTTTTTTAAAGTCTGTCAACTCACTGCAATTACCCAAAACGATCCCAATAACCTCTTTCTTCCCCATCACATCACACATTCTTTGGAGTTTGTTTAGGGTACAAAAATACCTATGCACACACTTCTAAGCAAAACCCGTAAATCGTCTAGACTATTTGGGAGCCGTACATATATCCTCCCGTTGTGAACTGCTAATCCAAACTCTCTTCTCCATTGTTTCTAACCTCAGTGGATTTCTATAGGTAATCGGGCAGTATTGTATATCCCTTTTTAAATAGCAGCTTCTGTTCTAGACTATTAAAACCTTACCAATGATGGTCTTTTACTTGGGACCCCCCTTATTCCTTTCTCTCTGTCTATACTCAGATACCAATCTTTGTTAGGGAAGGCAATCACTAAACTGCAGTCTAAATGTATTATTGGCCTCTTCCTTTCCCATTTGGCTACCTTTTCCTCTCTAAAATTATTTGCTCCCAATACCTTGGTTCCTTTGCAAAATTTCTCCAGTAAATTCCACCCCCTCACATATTCTATGAACTTCTAATTGCAACCATCAATATTGACAGAATCTCCTTTCTCCATTTCCATGTTTGCTTAGTTCTTAGAATACTTTCTTCTATTTTATGGAATATAATATTCTGCATGGTTATTGTCCTTAAGGATCTGCACCCAAAATCCAAGTCTCTCCTTATTTGTTGAGCTTATGCCATTTAATCATCCCTTTCCACTTTGAATTCTAGTTGTACTATGTATAGGGGCCTTGTGTAGCTCAAATACCCCTTCAAATCAGGAAATCCCAAACCACCTTGTCCCACCGGAAAGCTCAACTTATCCCACTTGACTCTTGCCCTCTTCCCCTCCCAGATAAAAGCCTTCAACTCTTTATTAATCGTTATCCACAACTTTCCTCCGTTTCATAACAATGTGTCTGACCTGTATATAAAACTAAAGGGACTAAAAACATTTTCACTGCTTGTATCTTAAAAGCCATAAAAACAGAGCTTCCAATTTCTCAATTCTTGTATAATCTTTTTAGTCGCTTCTCACTTCCTTAACAGAATCCTTTTTAATTCATACTTTTAAAAACTTTATTTTACCAAGAACATCCCCATAACTTATTAATACAAATCTATGTACGTATTCAAATAATGAAGTTTAACCCTCCTAATAAGAACAACTGTCCCAGATTGACTGCAACACTGACAAGCTTAATTGACCTATAATTAAGGTTATGCATGACACGGCCTGTGCTTCTAGTTACATTAAGTGCCATTTCATCTTATCTTTACTCCTTCCCCAGATGTAGAAAACTTGAATGCTTTCAGAAAACTTTTACCCATTAAAAAAATTAGACTTTTTACTACCCTATTAGCAATTATTATTTTTTTCCATAGAAACATGAGAACCAGATGCAGTTACCTTCAGCTACAATACTTTTATATTGCACCGTGCACATTTATTTGCTAAAGGAAAACTTATCACTATATTTGGTGTTTCTTTACTTAATTTTACTTAAAACTTGTTAGATCAAGCCAAGGGCTTTAATCCAGTCATTTCCCTATGTAAAATTAAAAAGCATAATAATTTTAGATATCCTGACTGTATAATCTGTCCCTCACCCCAACAACCTGATATTACAGCCTATTTCCTTAAATGTGCTTTTGTCCAGGGTTTACTTATTTTATTATTTAATTACCTGACATTGTCAAAACCTGCGGTGGTGGTGCTGCGGTAGCGTTGTCGCCTCACAGTAAGATGTGTTGTCCTGTTCGATTCTCAGCTAAAGCCTCTTCTGTGTGGAGACATGCGTGAATGGGCATACCTTCGTTGAAGGTTGTACGTTAGGGCTGGCAACTCAGTATGTAAAAATCTACTGCCAATCATTAGCGGACCGGAGTTCCGCTGTGGTGACCCCTAACCAGGAAAAGCCGAAAGATACAACAATCTTATGGGAGACAGTATAAGCTATTAGAAATTGTAGAAGTTTATAGAAGTAGAAGAGAGTGAGACTGATTTAAGAGTTAGCCAACTGATGATAACATTGCCAAGAATAATTCTTTCATATTGGATATTTTCTATGATCCAGAATAGAAAGTATTCAAATAGTGGGATGTTCAGTGCTAAGGAAATATAAATGACAGCTATACATATGTTTTTCAAGTTGTTCATTTTTAGGGTGGTAATGAGGAGTTCCAGCATTTTCAGATTTGGGGATGGGAACTATGCAGTTTGTAACTGTTGTAAAATAATGCAATTCCTCCAGTTTTTTTTTTTTTTTTTTATGTAGTAGACAAGTCTCAATGACGGCTATGAAATATGGAGCATGCAACCCAGGCACAAAAGTCTGCGATAGTCACAAATGATGCAAAAGTTAAGGGTGATAAATTTCAGATTTTTTGCTTTGGGATGAGTTTGCAGGTATAGGGGATGGGCCTGGGTTAGCAGAAAGACCAGGGGTAGGGTGAGCATCACCAAAGAGATGCAGTTATGTGCAACATTAAACAGTATTGCAAACGAGATGCGGTTATGTGCAACATTAAACAGTACTGCAAACTTTACTTGAGCAAAATCTGTATTACTACGCATGGGGAAGGGGGGGGGGAATCTGCCACACTAACCCCGCGCACTTCTATATTACTTAAAAATTTCCATCTTGTGGCAGCATAAAAAGTGAGATTAATCTCATGTTGTAACAAAGAACTTGCCAGACATATAAACAATTCATTAATAAACCATGCTCTTCTGACAAACTCTTGCCACGTTACATCCTGTGATATGTTCTGTGTTAAAACACTGCAAACATTGTCTGCTGCTTTAAACCACATGGACTGCAACAGATTACTGCTCTGTACTATTTGAAACCATCACTTTGCTTTATGTGAATAAATTGGTAGTATCGAACGTGCAGTTTCTTTTGCTTCCTTTGATTATTATAATACTACCACGAAAAACAAGAATACAACAGTGACTACATCACAGTAATATATTTTATGTTATCATAGGTAAGTACTACGCTATCTGCCCATGGGCATTTATAAGCCTAGCCACAGAGTGATGGCTTTCGCCTCCCCATTAGATTAGTAACCTGGGCCTCTGTCAACAGGGCTCCTGACGTGATCCCAGGGTAGAACTTACGATTACCCATCCACTCATCAAGATTTCTCTTGAAGAGGGTCAGAGAGGAGCTCTGTCGAATATGGACTGGGATTATATTCCAGAGTGAGGGGAGTCGCTGGGACAGGAATCTATCCCTCCAACATGTCCTGTTTATCGTGGTAATATATTTTATTACTCGCAACTAAAAAAAAAAAATAACAATGTGTCTAAGTTGAATGGCAAAAGATGGCTTTTACTACTGAGCATCATGGCTGTAGGAAAGAGACTAGCATACTTCAGCATAACCAATCCAAATTTAAATGAATCAGGTTGATACCCTTGTGTCCCCCTCTGTTTTCATCTGTAAATTGTGCAACTTTGAAGTTATTTAAACAGAGGAACACACACAGGAAAATAGTCACTTCTGTCCAGCATCACAAAAAAAATTTCCATCCACCCATAACCAGTCTTTCTCATTTTGCTCATGGGGATGGGGTGTCGCTTCCAACAGTGACAGTCATCTACAGCAGACACTGACACCACCCTGTAGCTAGGCCTACTATGGTTGTTCTTTTATACCTCACATACATACTCCTAGAATCAAACAAATTATAAACAAATAGAAATCAGTATATTCTGCCAATGATGCAGTCTCATAACTCACAAATTTACAGTAATGTCTCTAGAAAGGCACCTGAATACAATGAACACACAATGCTAGGTACATAAAACAGTATTCATCGTCCTGCACTACCTTTAATGGGGGAAAAGCAATTAAGCTTTGTCAATGCCTCTGACAGAAACCTGTCACCATAAATGTAGTGCTGTACAACCATTTCATTCTGCCCCAACAAAGTGACTACCATTAAGGGAAACGCTCACAGGGTGCAATAATAACAACAGCATGTCTTACTATACACAGCACAGCTCTCAAAAGGTCCTCAGATTTCTACTCAAATTTTAGCCCTGTCCCTTACAACTGGTGGCTTTCAGGGGGGAAAAGTGCTGAATTACACTTGGTAAATAACAACAGTAATTGAAACTACATGCATTTCCTTCAAAAAAACGTACACGAGTTCACATTCGCTTATTTTGTCAATATCTTGAGTTAGTATTCCTAATATTTTAAAAGTATGCCTGACTGACAGCTATCAAAACAAAAAAAAACACAGTACATTTATACATTCTAATACAGATCAGCCACATGAAACAGACTCTGTATTTTATGCAAAGCTTCATTAAAATAAACGATGATGAAAATGCTGCAAACACGTCTGTGAGGGGTCTACACTAACAGTGCCGTACAGAGGTACTGATTGAATCCGGAAATCCGACAAGTCAGAGCTGCACATGTGTAACCCACCGCACAATGACATTTCCTGTGCAAGGCTTTACTTGCATAAAACATTTAGCTTAACAATTTTATCTACTAGCAATGCATTGCAAAGACTTAAAACAGAAATCCAGAATCAACCTGCACATGGGTAGCACACTACCTCTACACACACAAAAATGTCAATGTACTAAAACTCAATTTATAAGGTGGAAAAACTAGCCGATGTCACCACTAGATCAATATAAAATCATGCACTAACAGACCGCCCGAAAAATGTCAGATTAATCACTGAAGTACACTTTTACTACCAAACAGCAACTGACAGCAGGACGTACAAACTAAACTGTTTTATGTGTTGATCTGTTCAGTCAAAAGACCTCTAACAGCAAAGGCAGGCTTCTATAACTTAGGACAATTTATACACAATGTATGTGCCCATTAAATAAAAACCTATTGCACCAGCTTCTAACTAGACCGTACTCATTAAAAATAACAAACAAGACTATGGCTTACACGTTAGCTAGATGGGAAAGAAATGTACATGAAACCAAAGCCATGGATCGCTTTCATAGAGGGCACTTTACATAAAAACAAGGCCCAAACCGAACAGTGATGTCATATCCATTATCCCAAAGCAATCCTAAAAGCATGGAAAACGGAAAGACTAGATTCGAATCCATCCGTACTCAAGCCATAGAAACCTTTACGTAACCACTGAAAAAAACGCCACTAGCTGTTTTTCGTCAATGTATGCAGGACTGTCATGACAGATCAGCCCTATACGATGAAAACTAACGATCTGACACATCAGTTCCAACAAATGAAAATCGAAACCATATTTACAAACCCAAGAGAAAACATTGAACCAATACATCCCGACCAAATATATAATACTTGCCTGTATTTTAAAAAGGTTAAATCTCCAAACATAAACACCAGGCGCACTTTTGAACCGAATCCCTACGAATCCATTCTATAAAATAAAAATATATAAATAAATAATCTAAAAATAGAAAATTGCCGGCGATGTTTTGGGAGGGGCAAAGAATTAATTATGAATCTAAATTACCTTTATCTTGCGCTTTCACGTCGCTCTGTTACGAATAAAGCACCCTTTTTTTTACAAGATGAGAATAATACCGCAATAATAAATTTTCTTAATCTGAGTCCTACAACAAAAGGAAATGCCCCATGTAGCCCACGGCCGCCATTTTACCCCCGCCCCCTTCCGACATTCCAACCTCGACAACTGGCGCAAGGTATGCCGGGACCTGTCGTACCTACCAAGTACGTTTTCGCTCATGCATCACATACTAACTCACATCTAAAACATTGCACTGCGATGGGGTTATTGAACGGTTCTGCACTCTAGATAGAACCGACGACGCACTGCTTTTTGGGAAACATATGAGTGTTTCTGTGTCTGCCAGGACAACTTATATTGAAGCCAGATAGTCACGGTCCTTTTAATCCCGGCGGTTATCAGCTTCTTCCTGTACGCAAGGCATAGCGGCACTTGTAGTCGGGACAGAGTCTAATGTGGTGTTTAAATTATGGAAGTTGTCGAGGCCTGCAATCCACCGCTTTTCATATCACTATGTATATGAGACAGATAGAAGTCCTAACGCCCTACATCCTGTGGATCACCACTACAAAAAAAAAAACTGTCTAGAAAGACATGATTTTTTTTAGTTATAGTGGTGGGTTCAAAACTGCAGTACATGGGGCGCAGACATTGCCTGGACAGTTTAAGTAGCAGGCCATCAGTGCAGGTTATGATTATGAATAATGCCGTCATGTGCGGTGTCTTTGCTGTTGTATTGTTGACGTTTACATTTTTCTATAAATGCTTAGTAAGGGCAGATGTATTGCAAACTGTGACAGCCGATTTGACTTGCTTTCATCCTGTGCAGGTACCGAAACCTGTACGTTTAGTTTATGGTATTCTGTGCAGGTACCGAAACCTGTACGTTTAGTTTATGTTATTCTGTGCAGGTACCGAAACCTGTACGTTTAGTACATAGGCATGGCTTGATACAAGTATCTCAAGTTTTGGAGCACACGCAGCCACAGACTCTGCAGACCTGTAAACCACACTCCGTTCAAGATCGTGTGCATCAATATCTACAGAAACCACGGGTTACCATAATCATAACTGTTTTTCAGCGTTTAATAACGTATTTGTTTTTACTTTTGTATTGTTGTCCACAAAGTTGGACTTCGTGTCATCACACTCATTTGCTGTACTGCGTCTTATCAGAAGGTGCATTAATGATATATAAAAAAAAGAAAATGATGGCCCTTTGAAGAATTATCATAAGATAAGTGAATACTTGGGTGAAGGAACAGAGTAGGGAAACTTACTGTTCTGCTGTGTGGGAATTGGCTATGTTCCAGTGGATTGGCGGGCAGCAACAGTAATCCCTCTACACAAAGGGGGCTCATCAACCCGGACCTTGGGAATTATAAGACTATAAGCTTGACTATCTTCATCTGCAAGGCCATGGAAAGAATCATTATGGACCTTATGTGCTTTAGGAGACACAAAGTCATAAAATACTTTGATCTGCAGGCAGAAATGAGAGCCATGTGGAAGAAAGATACCCAGACAGTTCCAATAGTAGTAGGAGCAACTGGTCTTATAAAAAATAATTTACAATCATATTTAGATATTTTACCAATTCATGTAACACCGTATGAATTGCAGAATGAGTCATTGCTGGGCACATTGCGGGTACTGCAAAGAGCACTTTTGGCTAACATCAAAGAGTGAAATAATACTAATTTCATGAACTTTAATCGTACGCTGACTTAGGAATGGGGTCCTTTCCCATCATGGTATTACAAACCCAAAACACTTGGAGAAATCAAAAAAGGGAGAGACCTTATTAAAAGGACATAGATAATCTCCAAACTCACAGGATCCAGCCCATTTTGGATTAGTTAAAGGTAGATCATGCCTGTTAAACATGGTTGACTTTGAGAAAGTTACCCAGTCCCTGCACGAGGGAAAGACAGTGCATACCGCCTGTCTTTTTTTTTTTTTTGTAAGAAGAAACATCTGTATTAAATTCTCATGATATATACAATCATACAGTTATATAAATGAAAACAAACCATATTGATGTAATCTTAGCTGCAAGCATTTTACATCACAAGCCATACTGAAATAATTTTAGTTGCAAACATTATACATCTTATAATCTTGCCAATCACTGTCAGTCAAACATTACATAGCTCATTCAAATCCTGTCTTCTTTTAAACCTCATTCCTCCCTTGTATGTATTGTTCCCACATTTCCCATTTTTTTCCTTATGTCATTTGTGCCAACCATTTTCTAAAGATCCCAATTCCACTTGTTTTATCTCTGTTACTGTACTCAGTACTTGCAGTACAGTTGGTTTAGGCTTTGATTTCCATTTCCTAGTAATTGCTTTTTGGCAGCCAATTAGACTTAGCAAGGCCTTACTATGTCTAGGCAATTCTGATTCGGTTTACTATCAAAATGTTAAAATTTGGTTCAGCGAACTCGGAGAATTGAACGTTAGTCGACTTTCCTTGTTTACGAAGGCTAGGAGATTGAGATTACATATCAGTGAATGCAAGTGTGCATTTGATGATAGTAACTCGTGAGTAGAGTCGTGGTACAGTACGGAAAGGGAAATGTATCCCTTTTGTCACTGTAGTGCAATCTCGAAGTTAGAATATTTAATATGCAGGGGATGTGGGGGGCACAGGGGGGCTTTTCCCCTTGCTAAAACATGATTGACAGTGTAGCTGTTTCATTTATGTTTGCACCTACACTGCCATCATGGCCGATTTTTTAATTTAATGTCGAAACTGTTGAATTCGATCAACAGATTAGACATTATAACCTAATTAGTATGCCGGAAGGGTTATGTTATTTTCGTTGTTCTGAACTTCAGTATTTTGATAGTAAACCTTGTGATTCTCTGTCATAGCTCAGAAAAATAATTTCCCTAGTTACACCAATTTGCTCACCCAGTATCTCTGATAGAGTTGTCTGTAGGAAATCTTTACAATCTGCTAACTGATTTCACTCCCCAAAAATATTTTCCCAGTTATCTCTTTCTTCCGATCACACCTCCAACATTGTTACCTACCCGAGGAAAAAAATCTGTGGAGTCTTTTTGGGTATAAAACTATCTGTGTAAACACTTCCAAGGGAAAATCCTAAATATTCTAGATTTTGTTGCATATTTGGAAGACAAACATATACCCCCAATTATTTCTTTGTGAATTGCTTATCCAGTCTTCCTTCACAGTCCTTTCTAACCTTCTTATTTATTTTATTTATTGACATTTGTTAACCCTGGTTAGTCCAACTAAGCCAGGGGCCCATTTTCAGTGGAGACCTGAGGAGAAAAGCTCCAGAAGTATTACATATTTTTACAATAACAATCAAATCACAAATAAAAATAAGAGTAGAAAATTAAAACCAACATGAAACATAATAAGAAAATCAACAGTTAGAGAATATCTGTACATAGAGTAGACTAAATAACAATTGATAGGTCTAGAAAATATCACACATGAAGTACATACAAATAGATAAACCATTCAATCAAAAAAACTTTGTTAAATAAAGATATATATGAATATATATGCTATGGAAGTGAGGGGAGAGGGAGGTATAAAGGTATATGAGGCAAGTACAAGGAAGTAAAGAGTAGAATAGGGAAAAGGAGTTAAAGTTGAGAAGGGAATAGGTTAGATCAAGTGGAATTTAGACAAGGGTTGGACCATATACTCTGAAGAAAAATTTTAAGTTCTTTTTTGAACAGGTGGTTTTGATGAATGCTTCTTATGTTTTGAGGGAGTGAGTTCCAAGCATATGCAACAGAATATTTGTAGAGGGACTTTCCTATATTTTATTGGGTTTATATATGTCAAGGAGGTGTTTGCTGGAAGTATGAGGTGACAATGGGGGTTGTAGTAGAGGACTAGGTTGGAGGTGGAAGGTCAGGAACAGGGGTCATTCAGGAATGAGTGTGTAATGTGAGGTTGGGGTAGAAGTAGTTGTTTAGAGAATTCTGGCCGTTGGAGTGATTTATGGGCAAGACAGTGGTGGGATTTATAGAGGAGATTAGAGGCAAACCTGGGTATTTTGTGCTTGATTCTTATAGTTGTTGTTTACAAGATTCTGGCCATTGGAGTGATTTAAGGTCAAGACAGTGGTGGGATTTATAGGGCAGATTAGAGGCAAACCGGGCTATTTTGTTCTTGATTCTTAAAGTTACCGTGCAATATTTTATGTGCTCTACTAATTATTCCTTTTTTAAGCCGTTTCTCTTGTAGATTCTACCAAAAACTCAACCAGTGTTGGTCTTTCATTTAGGATCCTCAATTTCTTTCTCTTTGCCTGTACCGTGGTATCAATCCTTGATAGGGAAGGCAATCTCTAACCTGCAGTCCAAATAAATTCTTGGCATCTTCCAATTCTGTTACCTTTCCCTCTCTATTTGCTCCCAATACCTTGGTCCCTTTGTCAGTTTTCTTCAGTAAATTCCAGCCCCCCTTGCCTATTGTCTGTATCCCTAATTGCAGTCATCACTATTGGCAGAATCTCCTTTTGCCATTTGGCTTAGTTCTTAGAATATTTTCTTCTGCTTTATGGATATAATATTCTGTACAATTCTTCTTAAAGGTCTGCATCCAAAATCCCAGTCTCTTGTTTCTTGAGCTTTCCCCCTGTTTCATCATCATACTTTCCACTTTGAATTTTAGGTTTCTACTTCTGCTGTGTGTAGGAGCTTTAACTTTGTAGCTCTGAAATACCCCTTCAAATTCGGTAATCCTAATCTGCCCTGTTCTCTTGAAAGAATCAACTTATCCCACTTGTCTTTTGCTGTCTTCCCCTCCCAAATAAAATCCTTCAGCTCTTTATTAATTGATATCCACAATGTCTCCTCTGGTTGATAAAAATATGGCTGACCTGTGTATAAGATTAAAGGAACTTAAACATTTTAACTGCGTCTGCCTTTTCATCCATATAACAGAACTTCCAGTTTCTCAGCTTTTGTATTATCTTTTGTTTAGTCTCTTCCCACATATCCGTAGCTGCCACACCAGAATAATTTTTAATCCATACTCCTAAATACATCTTTTTATCATGTCCCCATAGATATGGATATTGCTAAACCAATTTATGTGTAGTACACAATTTATCACTATTGCTTTTGTTTTAGCTTCATTAATTTTGTATCCCAAAAAGATTTAAAACAATAAAAATTTCCACAACACTGTATTGTCCTTTTCTGGTTTTACAAGGTCTAAAATAATATCATCTGCAAATAGAGCCAGCTTTTCTTGACTACCATACCAGTTATATGCTTGAATTTCTGAGTCCCTTATTTTCTTTACCAGTGGTTCAAAATATAATGCAAATAAAGAGGACACCCTTGCTTGGTTCCTCTTCTCAAGCAGAAAATATCACAGAGGAAGCCACCCACAGTAATTTTTATCTCCAGTCCTTCATATATCCTCATAATCAACCTTATAATTTTATCAGAGAATGCAAATCCTTCCATTGCCCTGCTCATAAAGTCCCTGCTTACTCTGTCAGATGCTTTCTCTGCATCAAGACCCACAAACAATAGTGGTATTTTCTTATATTCCACTTCCCTCTGGATCATCCATGTTCTGTTAATGTTGAATGTTTGCCTGCCTTCCACAAAAGCATGTTGATCCATCTCTCTCAACTTTGGCATCACGTTTTCCATTCTTTTAGCCATTATAGATATAAACACTTTATTATTATGTTTTAGTCTTGAAATGGACCTGTATGAAGCTAGACCTGATGTTTATTTACCCTCTTTAGCTATTACATCTACCACAACTTTCTTCCAGGTTGTTGGTACTTATGCTCTTAAAATACCGTAAAACCAAACCTTCCAGATCTTTTTCCCTCCTGGCTTCCAAGTTTCCACGGGAATACCATCTATTCCTGGAGACGATCCTGTAGATTGGTTATACATCACCATTTTTATCTCTTCTCCTCCTATCCTAACTGTTAGTAATTGAGCCTCAACTACCTGTAACATTGGCATATTTAATTCTTCCATAAACATTTCTATTTGTACCTTTTCTTGATTTCCATACTTCTCTGCTTTAGCCAGACTTTCATAAAATTTCCAAAATATTTCTAATATTTCTACAGGATCTCTTGTTATCTTCCTTCCTGTAGGCTACCTAAGCTTGGCAACAGCCCTTTCTACTTTCTGTTGCTTGAGTTATTGTGTTAAAAGTTTTTGTGCTCTATAGCTATTATAAAAAATGAGTTGCTTAACAACAACTTTCTAAACTCGTGTATTATCTATGTAATCACTTATTTTCTGTTTAGCATTCTGTAGTTCCTCTTCTTGTTCTGTGGGATTCTCCATTTTGCAATACTTTAACATTTGTTAGTCACTCTAAATAATTCTTGTTACTTCTTAACCATATCTCTCTTTCTTTTATTTCCACCCTATTTTTAAACTCCACTTTGATTTTATCCTACTCCCTAACTATATTTTCAGAAGAAATTTCTATCTTCTGTAATAGCTCATGAATAATTTCCACTACCTGTTCCTTCAATTCATCTGTTTTCAACGAATAGGCAGGAAAGCACCAGTGTCTCATTTTTTTATTTCATTACCCTGTGTTTTTATTTTAGTTATTATTGGTGCATGATCTGAATTTGGTGCATATCAAGACCTTCAATTAAATGCACATGTTCCTGTGGAATGTAAATTATGTCTAGCCTAGCCCAGTTTTTGTATCTTGGGGAATAATATGTAAATTCACTATGAACTCCTAGTACTGAAGTCACATCTTCTGTGTCAAACATTTTCATCAATTTCTTCAAACGTCTACCTTTCTTTGTTATATTTTCCCTTCTGGCCCCTCTAGACACATCTTCACTGTTGCAGGTCAAATTTCAGTCTGCACCTGTAAGTAATATTCCTTGCTGAAAACTGATTATTTCTCCCAGAATTTATTTAAACTCCATTATAGCACTTTTCAATGGAATATAAATACATGCCAGTGTAATTCTTCTCCCTTGCAAGTAGCCCTTAGTACCACAAATCTATCATTATCTTTTGTATCATCTTCTATCACTATTCTAGCTCCTCCTGTAATTAATATAAGTACTTCTCTTTTTCTTTGCCCCAGGTATTCTTCTGAATAACCATCATGAAAACCTTTCGTTATCAAATTCACATGGTCAGTTCTTTCCAAGTGTGTCTCCTTTAGCATAGTTATTAACTGTCTACATTTTTAACATAGCTCACTACTCTTTCTTTTTTGCATTTATCTGTGAGACCGTTGACATTTAAAGACATTATAGAAAGCATCATTATCTTGAAAAGTTGCTATTCCCACCTTTTATGTATAATTTTTTTTGTTAAATGTCTAGTTCCAGCTTTTGTGTTGCATGCTGATACTGTTTGGCAGGTTTATCTTTTATACATTTGTTTATTGTCATTTCCATTTGAGCCTATGTCACTTCGTACAAATTTTTGTTTTATTGACAGCCCTCAAACAAACAACAAAAAAACCCCACACCCCAATACCCCCAAAACCTATTAACTTAATAATGCACAAAGCTATGTACATCTTCAAATGTTGAAGTTTTACCCTTCTAATAGGTACAGAGGTTCCAAACTGACAGACCCGCTCACACACACACACACATACTTCAGATAACCTAAAAGAGAGGTTATCCAAGCTATGACACATGGTACAGCCTGTGCTTCTACTAAGTGCTGTCTGGCTTTGTCTTCTCTTTATAGCTCTTTAAGCTGGGAAGACACTTGATTGCTTTCAGACAACATTTTCTCCAAGCCATTTCTTTGTATCAGATTGTCTCTTAGATATGAGAACCAGTTACAAAACTGCCAAATATATATTTGTTTGCTAGAAAAAAAACTTATAAAATTTAATATTCTTTTTCATTTATTTGCTTTCTCTTACTATTTGTTACTAGATTATGCTAAGGTCCTTAACCCAGTCATTCCCTTATTCAAGAATGAGAAAAAGCACATTATTTTTTTTTTTGTCATGCTCTTTTAACCAGATTTTTCCATTTTCCTCTTCCTTATATATATATATATATATATATATATATATATATATATATATATATAGGAGCCCTTCATTTGTTCGAACTTTCAAGGGTTCAAAACTTGTATGGCCGACACCATATGAGTGAACATTTGAAAGGCTGACAGATGATAGCGGAGATCCTGCTACAGTGCTAGACTAGGAGATTCCCTTTCCTGCACTGTAGTGCAATCTCGGCGTGAGAATATTTAAGTAGCAGGAGGTGTGGTGGTTGCAGGGGGGCTTGCCCCCTGCAAACACACTTTTACTGTCTTTACAGGTAGATAAATGGTGCTATTTCAGGATGTCAGTCTTTCAGAATGTCGATGATATCATGTCGGCCATATGAAAGCATTTTGAACGGTCGACATTCTGAAGTAAACCTATATATATATATATATATATATATATATATATATATATATGGGTACACTTCACATAATCGAATTACGGAAATCTCGAATTTCGTATGGTCGAGACCATATGATCGAGATTTCAGTAAATCGAATATGTGTAGTGTTGAAAAATAAAAGTTTACTTACCTTAATACATTGCGTACACACAGAGGCAAGGATTCTTGTACGCTGTGTGTGTACGTAATGTTTTATTTTTTTGTGTGGTGTTGACAGGAAATGAGAAATCTCCCGTTTTGCTTCGATACAGCGCAAGATGGGAGATTTCCCATTTCCCCACTGTAGCACGATCTTGGAGTTGGTATATTTAAGTAGGGGGGTGTGGGGGGCACAGCGAAGTTTGTCTTTTTTTTTTTCGTTTCATTTCAGAAGTTCGAGTTTACAAAACTCGATGTTTTGGTTTCGGTTATTTGAAGTTCGAGATTTTGTAAATTCGAGCTTCTGAAGTGAATCCATATATATGTATATATACGGGTCTACCTGAGATGGTCGACAGGCCATATGATCGACACTCATTTGGTCAACAGTTCATTTGGTCGACAGGCATGTGCCCCCCACACCCCCCCTAACTATATATATCAACTCCAGGGTCGCACAACATTGGGGAGGGGGGCAAATCTGGAGCATTTCTCCCCGGGTCTCCACTGAAAACAGGCTCTGTGGAACCTAGTCGGACATTCCCGGTCAACAAATGTTAAATAAATAATAAAAAAAAAAAATCTGCCTGTCAACCAAATGAATTGTCGACCAAATGAGTATCGATCATATGGCCTGTCGACCATCTCAGGTAGACCCATATATACATACATTGCAGTGCATACATTTTTTTAAAAATGAACAGGGAGAAAGAAAAACAATAGCACCTATTTACATTAGTATCTCCATTACATTTAAAAATAACTGAGAAAACTTTACTTTACAGTATGCAAAGACAATCAGGCACTATTAAAATAGTACCATTAAGAAAAAAACGTATTTTACTTACAGTTAACTTTATCCCCCCTCATCCCCTCTCCTAAGTATTTTTCTGAATATTAATGACATGAAGTAGGCCATATGCCTTAGAGTCCCCCTACAAGTTTAACAAAGTCCAAAACATCCAATATTTCCAGATTTCTTTGTTCTGTCAAGTTTCACAGATATAATTATTGCTTTGTAATCCCGCATGTATCAAATTTCCAAGTTACTGGTATTATTCCTGTTCATCACCATCTTCTAGATCCTGTCTCTGCTTCATTTCCAACGTACTGTTGCTTCTTCTAGTCAACTCTTGTGCTTTTTTCCTTCTCTAAAGCATTTCCATTGAAATAATGGAAAAGGTTTCACTGCCCCAGTCTCTTGGTGGTCTTTATTACCAGAAGAACAAGAAGCAGAATCTCCCCGTTTCACAGCTCACTTGTTTGGACACACGTTTGTATTTCTTCCTTAGCATGTACTTCAAAAAATGATTTTTTTCCTTCCAGGGAAAAATATTTTGAAGATAGCTGGGTACAGCAGTTTGAATCTTATGTCTGCTTCTCTACATTCCCTAAATAATGGAATAAATTTACTCCTTTTCTTCCTGGTGTACCATTAGTAATCCTTCTCCACAAACACTTTGCTGTCTCCCACATTTCGTACTTTGTCCTTCTGCCACAGTTTTGTCAGAATCAACTCCTGCTGGTGGGATTGTATCTTTACTGTTAAAGGTCTACATTGCTTTCTCATAGCCAGGTTTGGAGTGTATACAAGATGTGCCCTTTCAGTTAACAATTCCTGTTGTGAAATACCAGTACAGTTGCTTATTTGTGCTTCAGCTTCTCTGATACAGCAGAAAATTTCAGGTTTTCCCTACGTACTCTGTCCTGTAAGTCTATTACTTTTGGAAACATCTCTTTTTGTGCAGTCTGATATTCAGCCAGCCTGTTCTTCATTTCGACTTCTGGGTTTTGCAGTTTTATCACCTTATCTGAATATTTTTTAAAGCTTCTTCCATTTTTTCCAGCCTTTTATTGTTTGAGTTGATATCCCCCACCAGTGTTTCATTTATTTTAATTAGGTCTGTCTGCATTTGCCTTATACTTTCCTCTAGGTTACCTTAAGTCATGTCTGGAGCTTGCATCGCTTTTTGCTGAACAGATGCAGTACTTTTCCCAGTCAGTGTTTCTTCATCAACATTTGTAGCTGATTTTCCTTCAAGTCCTTTGTATTTCTTTTTTTCTTGGCATCCAGGCAGTGCACATGCTAGCCAGTTACTGAAATTTACCCAGAAGGTTGGGTCCACTGGCTTTCTCTGCTACGTTACTGTTATCACACTGTGAGAGCTAGAATTAAGCTGTTACTCAGTTTGCAGCCATCTTGGAAGTTATCTGGTTTTGTCTTGTTTTTACAGCTCTTCCAGCAGAGTAAACATTTGAATGCTTTCAGAGATCATTATCTCATAGCCATTTTTTTTATTAGATTGTCTCCCTGAGACATGATGACCAGACGCAGAATTGCTACTAAGCATACATTTATTTGCTAGAAAAAAGCCTTAGAATAGAGTCTATATTATATCATCGAACGCTTAAAAAAGCGAATGCTGATTGATCGACCTAATTTAAGTGAAAGCTTACAATCTTGAACTGTCAGATCAGCGATTTTTTTCCCAGGGAAAAAAATCGCTGATTCAAAACACATACACACAACACAAGCACACCAAACAAACAGAAATCCACACACATACACCTAAAATCTGATACCTAACCCTACACTAAACTATGCACACACCACTAACTACCCACTTACCTTAACCCAAACCCTAACCCTAAGGTCCGTCACTATCGCACACTCACCTCACTCGCTCCCTAACCCTAACTCACTTAAATCCACCCTAACCCTCATGTCCACTCAATCGCACACACACCTAACCTGAGCCCTAACCCTAACTCACCTAAATCACCCTAACACACATCCACACAATCGCACACTTACCTGAATCCGACCGGTAACTTTCCACCATAACACTGAAAATACCGAAGCAACAGAAACGGACAACTGAATTCTTTCCCTAGGAAAAAATTTGAGTTTCTGCTGCTTCAATATTTTGCAGTTTTGCGAAAATAAGTTCGATCAATCAGCGTTCACTTTTTTAAGCGTTCGAGGATATAATGTAGACCCTTAGAATATTGGATATTCTTTTTCATTTACTAGATTTCCCTTACAATTTGTTGCTAAATCAAGTTAAGGGCCATAATGCAGTCATTTAGTCAGTGAAATCAGGCATGGACGGAGTAGTGGTGCAGCGGTAGCGTTGTCGCCTCACAGCAAGAGGTTCTCCGGTTTGATTCTCGCCTGGGGTGCCTTCTGTGCGGAGTCTGGATGTCCTCCCTGCGTTCATGTGTGTTTCCTCCAGGTGCTCCTGTTTCCTCCCACATTTCACAGACATGCATCTGGAGAGTTCCTCCCTGGGCCTCCGCAGAAAATTACCTTCATTCCAAGTTGGACTTTCCCGGTTAACAAATAATAAATAAATAAATTCCCCTATGCAAGAATGAGAAAAAGCACACTCATTTTTCTTTTGTCATACTCTTTAAAACAGACTATTTTTGTTTTACATTGCAGTGCGTACATTTCTTACAAAATGAACAAGGATAAAGGGAGAAGAAGGGGGAATGAAAAAAGGAGCACCTGATTACAATAGTGTCCCCTTTACACTTAAAAAATAAATGAGAAAACTTTACTTTATGGCATGCAAGGAAAATCATGCGCTATAAAAATAGTTCAGTTGAGAAAAAAATTATTTTACGTACAGTTTATGCTCTCCATTCTTTTCCCCTCTCCTGAGTATTTATAGGTTGGGATTGGAATTTAATTTACAGCAGTGAAGATGTTTCTGGGGACCCACAAAGGAAAATATAACAAAGGAGGGTAGATTTTTTGAAGAAATTTATAAAAATATTTGGCGTGGAAGATATGAATTTAGTACTAGGAGTTTAGAGTTAATTTACTTCTTATTTCCCAAGATACAAAAGCTGAGTTTGGCTAGACAGAATTTACATTTCACAGGAACATGTGCATTTAATTGAAGGTCTTGATACATACCCAATAACTATTTCAGATCATGTGCCAGCAATTAAAATAACAACACAGGGTAATGAGACACCAGCACTTTCCCACCTATCTGTTGATAAGAGAGGAATTTAAGGAATGGGTAGTAGAAATTAGTCAGGAGCTATTAGAGAAAACAGAAATGTCTTCTGAAATTATAGCTAGGGAGAGAGAAAAACTTAAAGTTTAAAATAGGGTGGAAATAAAAGAAAGGGAGATATGGTTAAAAGGTAACAATATTTATTTATTTATTTATTTATTTATTTATTTTGCAGATAACTAAAGCCAATAACTCTGCTGGTGAAGCACTATTCTCTTGCACCATAGCCAAATTATGGAACTCCCTCCCTCCCATAATTACCTCCGTACCATCATGCACCCACTTCAAAACTTTACTAAAAGTGCACCTAAAAACATGCTGGCTATGCCCTTGCAACTCCCACTCTAAAATCACCCACCCATCCAACCACTACCTTTCTTTCCACTCCACTAACTACCTTGATTATAGCAAGCTCAGATGCTCATAAGCCTAGTACTTATTATACAGCAGGAACTTCTTATTGTAACATTTGTTAATGTCTGTTATGTACTTCACAGATAAAGATTCTAGTTGTCTACTGTTGTACTATGTTCTTCATCTGTAAATATGTTGTAAGTAATTGCTATGTTATATTGTTAATTGCTATGTAATCCAATGTAACTACTGTCTGTTTATTTTAACTGTGGAGCTTTTCTCCCCGGGTCTCCGCTGAAAATGGACCTACGTCCAGTCGGACACTCCCGGCCAACAAATGTAAATAAATAAATTTAGAGGGACTGACAAATGTTAAAGTATTGCAAAATAGGGGGAATCCCACCAAACAAGAATAGGAGCTGCTAAACAGAAAATAAGGGATTACCTCAATAATATGCATACGTTTAGAATGATTGCTGTTAAGCAACTGTTTTTTTTTTTTATAATGACGCTAGAGCGCAAAAACGTTTAGCACAATGACTCAAGCAACAGAAAGTAGCAAGGGCTGTCACCAGGCATAAGGAGCCTATAATAAGGAAGCTTACAAGAGATCTATAGAAATATTGTAAATATTTCAGAAATTCTATAATGTATAAAGCAGAGAAATATGGAAATCTAGAAAAGGTACAAATGGAAATGTTTATTGAAGAATTAAATATGGCAAGGTTAGAGGTAGATGAGGTGCAATTACTGATAGGAGGAGATGAGATAAAAATGGTGATGTATAACAAATCTGTAGGAAAGCCCCCAGGAATAGATGCTATTCCTGTGGAAATTTGGAAGCTAGGATGGAAAAAAACTGGTAAACTAATAAAAATATGGAAGTTTTAGTTTAACAAGTGTTGTAGGAGGAGAAGTACTAACATGCTGGAAGAAAGTGGTGGTAGCTGTAATACCTATAGAGTGTAAAGATCCATCAGATCCAGTTTCATACTGGCCCATTTCAATACTAAACCATGATTAGAAAGTGTTTATGTCTGTAATGGCTACAAAGTGGCAAAATTTATACCAAAATTGATAGATATGGATCATGGTGTTTTTTGTGGACAGAAGCCAAACATTTGGCAATATTAACAAAGCATTGATCATCCAGAGGGAAGTAGAATGTAAGAAAATGCCACTCGGTGGGTCTTGATGCAGATAAAGCATTTGACAGAGTAAATTGGGACATTATAATTAGGGCAACGGAAGCATTTGCATTCTCTGATAACATTATAAGGTTGATTATGAGGCTATATGAGAGATCAGAGGTGAAAATAATCGAAGTTGGTGAGTTCCTTTCTGATAAGTTCTGCTTGAGCAGAAGAACCAGGCAGGGGTGTCCTCTTTCCACTTTTTTATTTGCATTATATTGAGAACCATTGACAAAGAGAATAAGGGACTCAGAAATTCAAGGATATAATAGGCATGGAAGTCAAGAAAAGCTGTTTCTATTTGCTAATGATATTATTTTATAGCCAACAAAACAAGAAAAAGACATTACAGTGTTGTGAAACACTTTTTGACAGCTTCAAATCTTTTTAGGATACAAAATTAATGAAGGTAAGACAAAGGCAACTGAGGTGAATTGTGTATCCACTTACAAATTGGTTCAGCATTATCCATATTTATGAGGACATGACAAAATGAAGTATTTACATTTATGGATTAAAGATGTTTCCTGTGTGGCAGCTAAGGATATGTGGGAAGACACTAAACAAAACATAATACAAAAACTGAGAAATTGAAAGCTGTGTTATATGTATATGGATAGTAAGATACAAGTCGTTAAAATGTTTTTAGTCACTTTAGTCTTATGCTCAGGTCAGGCATATTTTTATCACCCAGAGGAGAAGCTCTGGATGTCAATTAATGAAGAGCTGACAGAATTTATCTGGGACTGGAAGATAGCAAGAGTCAAGTGGAATAAGCTGATTCTTCCAACAGAATAAGGCAGATTGGGATTGCCTGATTTGAAGGGGTATTTCAGAGCTATACAGTTAAAGCTCCTATAAATAGCACAAGCAGAAACATATAATTCAAAATGGAAAGGGATGATGATGAAACGGGGGAAGTTCAAAACACAAAGGGAGACTGGGATTTTGGATGCAGACCTTTAAGGAGAATTACAATAATCATAAAGAATATTATATTCATAAACTAGCAAAAAGTCTTCTAAGAACTAAGTCAACACTGGAATGTTGAAAGGAGATTCTGCAGATAGGGATGACTGCAACTAGGGATACAGACAATAGGCAAGGGGCGGAGTCTGGAATTTGTTGCAGAAAACTGGCAAATGAACCAAGGTATTGTGAGCAAATACTTAGAGAAGGAAAGGTAATAGAATGGGAAGATGCCAAGAATGTATTTGGACTGCAGGTTAGAGATTGCCATCCTTATCAAAGATTGATATCAAAGTATAGGCAAAGAGAAAGAATTAGGGGGGGTCCTAAATGAAAACCCAACACTGGTAGAGTTTTTAGTAGAATCTAGAACAGAAGATATTTGCTTGAAAATATTTACATAGGTATTTTTAAATTCCAAATAGACTCCAGAGATTTTTTTTCCTCAGTAGACAGCAGATGTTGGAGGTATGATAGGGAAGAAAGAGGTAAATGGAAACATATTTTCTAGGACTGCGATAAGTTGGCAGGCTTTAACGATCCCCTGCAGATTACTCTATCAGACATACTAGATGAGCAAATTATTGTAACGTTTGTCTCCCAGATATGCAACAAAATGTAGAAGATTTAGAATTGTTGCTTGAAAATATTTACATAGATATTTTTATACCCCAAGTAGACTCCAGAGAATTTTTCCTCAGGTAGATAGCAAATGTTGGAGTTATGATGGGGAAGAAAGAGGTAACTGGGAACATATTTTCTGGGAGTATAATGAGTTGGCAGACTTGAAAGATTCCCTGCAGACTACTCTATAATAGATACTGGGTGAGCAAATTGGTGTAACTAGGGAAATTATATAGATATAAATATGTGATTGCCTATGTCATAAGTTATAATTTAATAAAGAAACTTTTTGTTAAAAAAATCAGTCTCCGACTTTTAGTACTATGTCTTTCTGCCATAGTTTTGTCAGAATCAACTCCTCCTGCTGGTAGAATTGCATCTTTACTATTAAAGGTCTAGGTTGCTTTCTTATACCAGTTTGGAGCATACATAAAATGTGCCCTTTTAATTAACAGCTAAAGCTGTGGGATATCAAGTTCAGTTGCTTATTTGTGCTTTCATAAAATTAATACAGTCTGTTTCTTTCAGCTTCTCTGGTACAGCAGAAAATCTCAGGTGTTTTCCATTTGTGCTCTGTCCTCTAATTCTATTTTTTTAAAACATCTCTTCTTGGGCAGTCTCATATTCAGCCAGCCTTTTCTTAATTTCTACCTCTGATTTTTGCAGTTTTATCACCTCATCTGAAATATCACCTATTATTATTTAAAAATAATTGCTGCTGTTTCTTTGCATTATTTGTACATTTCACTGATATTTTTACTAAGAAAGTGCTTTCATTAACACTGTTGCTACTGTCAATTTGCCTTGAAATCTCCTTCTGTAAGGGGTTTCTAGCTAGTTGTTTTAGTTGTTGGTAATCGCATTGCACTCAAGAGATACTTTTTACTGTATTTTTACATTAGGAGGACTATGATTATTCAGCTTGTGGCAGGAGGTATTTGCCTGGTCCATCTGAGCAGGAAAATGCACAAAAGGGCTTAAAGTTTAGTCATTTTATTGGCCAGAGGGCTCAGTCGTCAGTATACTGCTTTTTTTAGAGATGGTATAAATTTGGCACATTTACACAGCTCTAGGCACATTTCTACAGAGCTCAGCAAAGCTTGGCATCCTAGCCCCTGTTCCAGAAAAGTTTTACTTGCATCAAGGCAAAGCTAAGTCCTTTGAATTGATAAATCACAATTGTATTACTTATTTTAAGTAATTTCTGCTGTTTCCTTAAATTATTTGTGCATTTCACTGATATTATTACTAAAAAAGTGCTTTTCTTATCACTGTTGCTGCTGTTAGACTGTTTACCCTGAAATCGCCTTCTGTAAGGGATTTCTAGCTAATTGTTGTAGTAACATAGCACTTATGGGATTCTTTTTACTGTTTTTACATTAGGAGATTTTGGATTATTCATCTTGTGGCAGGAGGTGTTTGCATGGTCTATATGAGTTCAGTAACACACAAAAGAACTGAAAAGTGTAATCACTTTATCGGCCATAGGACTTAGTTGTCAGTTTGCTGTTTTGTTCAGTGCTGATATAAATTTGGCATGTTTGCATGCAGCTGCTCACCGGACAGCGACAGAGGTTAGAAGTGCCCTATACAGAAGCAAACACCTAGAAAGCCAATTTTCCATAAAGAACTGTCCATAAAACTGTACACTGTAAAGCAGTAAGCAGAGAGTAATAACCTTGCATGCTAACAAGCTTAGAGCAGCTAGTTTGTATAATTAGTGGCAATACCATTAAATGTAGTATTTTATAGTCTAGTTTGATGCAATAAAGCGCCCTTAGTAGTCTTCTGTAAGACCCAGTTGCCACACCATTGTAGCTCACCAATTAAAGAACCAGACAACATGGATATGCATTTCCTAGCTTCTTTGCAGCCAGCTTGGTGTATATGGGCATCCTGAGACAATGTAGCAATTGCCTCATGTTTACTGTCAACCACTTAATCCTTAAATTAACGGATCCATTATGCAAGGGGTGTATATACACAATGTCACTGGAAGCTAAACTCTCTCATGCAAACATGCATCAGGTTGTCAAAACCACACACACAGCACTCCCCACACATAGCACACCACAAGTGTGCACACACACACACACACACACACACACACACACACACACACACACACACACACACACACACACACACTAACATATGCTGAGGCACTTAAATGCAAACTTCCTAAACAAAAAAAGACCTCCTAGACTGCCCATTCATAAAGTGTGTCCTCAGCTAACCCAAATCTCAACAAGAACAACACCTAACACCACACATATAACCCCAAAATATAAAGCCTATAAGGCAAGCAAACACTCTTACCAGGACCTTAGTTATAGGGAACTCCATTACAAGATATAGTGATGCCCCTCTAACCAGGCTGAACAAGGAGAAGATAATGATTATTTACCTATCTGGAGCCAGGATCTGCTAAACTGCACACGCACTCACATCATTACACTACAGGTACCAGTATGATTCCATCATAGTCCATGTAGGTGTAAATGACCTGAGACGTACATCCCTGGGCTATAGTAAAAGAGATATTATGGAGCTCTTGGACTATGTTTCTGAGGCTGGTATGAGCCTAGCATTGAGCAGCTTACTCCCTTCACTGAGGATAATGCCACAATATAAACAAAGGATGATTGATTTTAACAATTGTCTGAGCTTTGGTTTCATTCTAAGCAGATCCAATATTTGTCAGCATGGGAGGATATGGTTAACAGATCAGATTGTTTTGCCACAGATGGTCTCCACTTGTCCCTTCTTGGCCTTTGAAAACTGGCTAAAACTTTATCCATCTCCATAGAGCCTTTTTTAGGTAATATCAAAGTGACAAATCTAATGACATAGCAAAATCAACACAACTGAACCTCAAGGTGTAATTGCTCAATGTCAGAGCCTAAACAAAAAAACTACATTCCCTCCAAGCCCTCCTTACTCTTGAGTATATAGATATACTTGCAATTACTGACACTTGGTTTAATGTTGCAGAGAGCTCCTCAGCAGTGCAAAGTTTCAGTGCCTTCCATACATTAGAACCAGTAGCTGCACAGACAGAGGCTAAAGGTGAGGATGTCTTGATATACATCAGTGACAAGCAGACCTCTAGGTTTGTTAAACAGGATGATGTGCTGGAGCTTCTTCATGTGCAGATCACCATAGATAAAATCTTGCACCATATCCTGGCTAACTATAGGTCGCTCTCCATGAACCAAGAAACTTATAGTGCATACTTAGACTGGAGACACTTAGTATTGAACTGAGCTGCCTACTCATTGGGGGACTTTAACTACCTCTCTATAGACTAGGAAACCTACATGGCCTGAAATCTGCAGGCACAGAGATTCCTGGACTTTGTAAATACAAACATCCTTGACCAGTTAGTTCATATGTCAACTAGATGCTCCAACATGTTGGTCCTCAGGTCCTCACACTGGCAAACATGGGAGAATGCTGCACCTCCTAATGTCACATTCTCCATGGTAAATTCCAACCATAAAGGTGTCTCCTTCAAAATCAAAATCAGCTCAGTAACCCCAGCAACAGATAAGAACTATTCAAAGGCAAGCTACCTTTTATTAAGTGATAGTTTGTCAAAATTCATTGTCCCTGCAAATCCACAGAACACAGCAGCCCATGCAGAATTATTCACAGAAACCCTGAATAACCATGTCAGTGGCTGCATATAGGCTGCTGTATCTACCAGAAGTACTCACAAAACTAATTAAAAAAAAATACTGACCTGGTGGCATCCCAAATTAAACAGGATATACAACAAAAACAGCAACAACAGAAAAATAAAGCATACCTAAAATCAGGAAGTGTAACTCCCGTAAATATAAGGACCCTCTCTTGTTGGTCAGTCTTGATGGACAGAAAGCATTTGGCAGAGTAAGCTGGGAGCTTATGAACAGGGCAATGGAAGCATTTGCATTCTCTGATACAATTATAAGGTTGATTAGGAAGATATATGAGGGATTGGAAACAAAAATTAAAGTGGGTGGGTTCCTCTGATAATTTCTGTTTGAGCAGAGGAACCAGGCATGGGTGTCCTCTTCCCCCTTTGTTGTTGACATTATATTTAGAACCATTGGCAAAGAACATAAGGGACTCAGAAATTCAGGGATATAATTGGTATTGTAGTCAAGAAAAGCTGAATCTATTTGCAGATGATATTATTTTATACCTCATAAAACCAGAAATGACATTTCAGTGTTGTGAAACATTTTGATTCAGTTTCATATCTTTTCATAAATAAAAGGCTGGAACATATCTTTTCAGGATAATGAAGCTAAAACAAAGGCAATAACTGTAAATTATGTACCCACACAAGAAATGGTTCAGCAATATCCATATTTATGGGGACATGGTAAAATGAAGTACTTAAGAGTATGGATTAAAAATGATTCTGGTGCAGCAGCTAAGGATATGTGGGAAGATACTAGACAAAAGATAATATAAAAACTGAGAAAATGGAAGCTCTGTTATATGGATATGGATAGTAAGATACAAGCAGTTAAAATGTTTTTAGTCCCTTTACTTTTATACACAGGTCAGGCATATTTTTTATCAACCAGAGGAGAAGTTGTGGATAGCAATTAATAAAGAGCTGAAATATTTAGTCTTTGAGAGGAAGACAGCAAGGGTCAAGTGGGATAAGCTGATTCTTCCAATAGAACATGGTGGTTTGGGATTACCCGATTTGAAGGGGTATTTCAGAGCTACACAGTTAAGGCTCCTATACATAGCACAAGTAAAAACCTATAATTCAAAGTGGAAAGGATGATGATGAAACGGGGGTTGCTCAAGAAATAAGGAGAGACTGGGATATTGGATGCAGATCCTTAAGGAGAATTACAATAACTATAAAGAATATTATATTCATAAAGTAATAGAAAGTATTCTAAGAACTAAGCCAACATGAGAATGGAGAAAGGAGATTCTTTCGATAAGGTACACATGTGATGCCCCTGCACTGGCCTAGTAATCAAGGAGCCTCAAACCTCACCACTGGCAACCAGTGAGGGACATACACATTGGGAGAGTGACAAGTACACACACAGTAAAGTACAATTTCTCTTAAGAGCACAGAGAGATCACAGTCTGGGGCTGGTTTCTCCCTCTTTCTCCAGATACCCAGTAAGACTCTCCACTGGTACAGCTATAGGGTTAAGATTTCAGCTGATTAGTCAAGCCAAAACCTCCAGCACCCTCTCTGTCCAACCAGTGCTTTGTGTCCCTGTCCAAGTAGCTGAGACACACGCACTTTGAGATTTGATTTATATACAAACACAAACACACACCTGGGAAAGACTAGCACAGGTTTACTAGCTATGCCCCATTCTGCCCAGATTAAAAGGTAATTATCACTGCCACCAACCAGCTCTTTATCAGCTACTATAAGGCCCTTCCCAAAGGGTGACCAGTCCTACTGTGTGATGTTACTATTATCCAAATGGTGAGTGTGACCAAAACCAAGGCTATTGGAGTGGCCTATACAGTGTCACCAAATACATATGCAAGTACACTAAGGGCTTAAATATCTCTAAATAAACTAGTCACAATTACAAGGTTTAAATATATTTAATGATAAAAAATAAAAGAACAAGACAATACTCAATAACAAATACAGTTACCTCAGAGTTCAGAATCACAGGAAATATTTTAAAACAACATTGCAGGATTGCAGGACAGTCTCAAATAAATACAGAAAACATCTATGCTAATTTTCAATATATTCCTATCTATATCTAAGAGAAATCACTGTACCCTAATTACTTACTATTAACAAGGCAAGTGCAGATGAGTGTGTGTTGTCAGATCCAAAGACAAATACAAAAATGCCAAATCTGTCTCTGAGAGAGTTCTTTAATTACTATCAAACATTACTGCAGGGTCAGCTGGATGACATCACTCTTTGTCACCTGCCTTCAATTCCCAGGCTAGCCAGATACTTAACATAATTCAACTGTACAGCTCCCAGGAAGTCACAAAGCAATAAAAACACTTTACATTTTAAACCTAGCAATTATTTCTGTTTCAAGACAATAGAAAGAAGCATCTAACAATAGACATCATGTCTCTTTGCTGAAGCTGAGAGATAACACAATTGTAAACAATTTCAACTTATTTTCTTGAGGGTTTGCAAGTTAACTCTGTATGTTCCAGCATCTACTATTAAAATACACATTTGTGCAGGTATATAGTTTATATACATTTATGTTCTTTTCCAGAAGGGTACACTGTGGTTACATTCTTGAAGCCCAGTACATAACATACAGTTCAACACACAATTCTGCACCAATAGTTTACTATACACATAACACATAGTTATCTTACATTTGTAAGACAAGCATATGAATCATATTAATATTCAAAAATGACATGATTATTTACAAAATTCCAGGTAGCTGGGCTGGCAGTGTCACAACAGACAATAGGTAAGAGAGGGCTGGAATTTATTGGAAAAAACTGACAAAGGAACCAATGTATTGGGAAGAAATCATTAAAGAGGGAAAGCTAATAGAATGTGAAGATGACAAGAATTTATTTGGACTGCAGGCTAGAGATTGCCTTCTCTATCAAGGATTGATATCAGAGTATAGGCAAAGAGAAAGAAATAGGGGGATCCTAAGCAAAATACCAGCACTGGTAGCATTTTTAGTAAAACCTAGAATAGAAGCTGCTGTTAAAAAAGGAATAATTAATAGAGCATATACAATATTGCATGATTATAAGAAACAATCAGAGGAGCTTAGAAAAGATTGGGACTAGAGATTGGGTAAGCAATTCACAAAGAGACAATGGGGAATATATGTATGTCTCCAAAATATGCAACAAAGTCTACAATATTTAGGATCTTTGTTTGGAGGTGTTTACATAGGTATTTTTATAACCCAAGTAGACTCCAAATAATTTTTCCTTAGGTAGACAGCAAATGTTGGAGTTGTGATGGGAAAATAAGAGGTAATTGGGAACATTCTGGGAGTGTAATGAGTTGGAAGACTGGGTGAGCAAATTGATGTGTCTAAGAAAATGATTTTTTGAGCTATAATACAGAATCCAAAGTGCCTAGAAATAGTAAGGCCTTGCTGAGTCTAATTATGAAGTCTAATTACCAGAAAATGGCAATCAAAGTCTAAACCAACTACTCTAGAAGTAGTGAATATAGTAACAGAGATGAAACAACTGGAATTGAGATGTTTAGAAAAGGGTAGGAGCAAATTACATAGAAAAAAATGGGAATAGTGAGAATAATACATGCAGAGGGGGGTGAGGTTTGAAAGAAGGCAGGACTTGAATGAGCTATGTGATGTTTAACAATGACTGGATAGGTTATAAGTGACGTATAATGTTTGCAACTAAAATTATGTCAATATGATTTGTGATGTATAATGTTTGCAACTAAAATTATGTCAGTATGGTTTGTTTTCATTTATATAAATGTATGATTGCCTATATCATATGTGATAATTTAATAAAGATGTTTCTTGTTTGAAAAAAAAAAATAAGGGCTCTCTCGTCAAACTAAGCAGGCAACTAAGAGGGCTAATTAAGTCCAGTAAAGCCGATTTCAAGGTTAAGATACCATTCCTGGCAAAAAAAACAACCATACGACCTTCTTCAACCATGTCATAAACCTCAAAGGTAGTACACAGCAGTGTGCTGAACTGGTGGTTAATGGTGCCACATTCAGTGAGCCGGGTGATATAGAGAATCTGCTGGCTTTCAAAGTCAGTTCCAAGTATACTCCCCAGCTCAACCCCAGACACTCACCAAGAAATGCCCTCAAACAAAACCCTTCCAGCTATAAATAGCATGTGCTGGCTACACTTGCTAAACAAAAGCACAGTCTTATTGGGTGCTGGTAATATCCCCGGATGTCTTCTGAACAGTCAAAAGTATGACTTAACAGAACCACTGGAGTCAGTATTTAGCTATAGTCACAAAGCAGGCTTTGTGCCACCAGAATGGAGGACTGCAACGGTCATCCCTCTTCATAAGGACAGATCATCAACAGATTCCAGAAACTAGAAACTAATTATTATGACTGGTTTTATTTGCAAAGGCATGGAAAGAATTATCATGGAAAAGATCAACAAAGACATTGGAGACCTCCAGGCACTAGATCCATTCCAGTTTACCTTCTTCAAAGAAAGATCATGCCTACTGAATCTGGTGGACGTCTTTCAAAAAGTCATCAAGACAATGAATGAGGGTAAAATGATTCATACTGCCCAGACTGATCTGGTTAAGGCATTTGGTACAATACCCGACTCGGGCATTCTTAACAAACTTAGGTAATAAGCCATAAACCCCTATATAATATGTTGGATAGTCAGCTGGCTCACAGATAGAATCCAGAAGGTTAGGATTGATGAGACCACCTCCACAAAGGTGCCAGTGACCAGTGGAGTCCCTTAGGGGTCCATGCCTGGCCCCTCCTCTTTGGCATTTACTTCTTGGAAATCAAAACCAATGTCAAATGCCTCTGGCTGACCAAGTTTGCAGATGATTGCAAACAGAACAGTCATAGAATTCCCTCCAAGATGCAAACGCCTTACGGGAAGGTCTAACACATACCAGCAAATGGTGCCAAAGCCATGACTTAAAACTCAGTGCCAAGAAATGCATTACAGTATCTGTTGGGAAGTCGTCCACCCCATGAAACTATTTCATTGATAAGACACCCCTTAGAATTGACTTAGTATTCAATTATCTGGGAAATCACATAGGTAGTAACCTTGCCTTTGACCAACATGTGTCCAAGGTATTAAGAAAATCCTTCTATGTTGCTCAATTTATAAATAAGTGCATGGCATCTATGTCCAGGGAAGTCATCATATCCCTGTACTCGGCACTCATCAGACCCATCATAGAGTCTAATGGCCCCAACAGTATTTACCTGACCAGACACTTGTAGCAATTGGAATGTCTACAAAGGTTCCTTACAAAGAGAATACAGGGCATAAACACAATGTCCTATATGGATTGCCTGCAAGCCCTGTCATTGTACTTGGTTTCCTACAGACTACTGAAAGACAATCTATGCCTGGCTTAGAAAGCATCCTTGGACCCCACTGTTATGAACCTTTTACACATGAGCAAAACAGACAGCATCAGCTTGCACCTCAGAAATGCAGAACACACTAATGATGTATTGCCTCAGTTAGCAAAAATTGCTGCCCCTTCTGTTTAGTTTTACCCACAACTAGTGATCATTTCAGGCTTTGGCTAGGCCTTCTTTTACATATCAGATTTTTGGGTGTACCTTTTCCTATATAAACACTTCTTTGCTCTGTCCTTACTGAAGATTTGACTAGCTCTCCAAAACTTCTCTCAGTTTTCCTGGTGTAATAAATTTGTATCTTACATCCATCTTTTCCACAATCATAATACATGGATTGCAAAGTTGCATCTCCAAACATCATTTTTAAACTGCTTGTCAGGGCTGGCACCATTGCATTCCTCTACCTACAGTCCTGAACCAACATCCTTTGCTACTGCATGGGTAGAATGTCATTAGGGGTATGATAATATTTTGACAACAAACCAGGTTGTAGATCTAGTTGTAATTCTGTGTGCCTGTTGTATTAACATTGGCAGAACACAGAAGAGGTCAATGTTTTTTTTCAAATTCCTTTTGGTTGAACTGATTGGGATTATTTTCCTCCATTAAGGCAGGTAAACTGTTGATTCTTAAACTATTCATCCAGCTCCAATTTTCATAGTCATTGATTCAAGTCATTAATAAGTCTTTCTGCACATCCCATTGCAACATACATATTTCTTGTTGTTTAATTGGTTTATCTTATCCAGAGAGTCTCTCTTCATGTGGTTTCACTGGTTTCTCTTGTTTTACCAACTCTGTTCAGATGACCTGAGTGTTTTCTAAGACCTGTTGCACCAATATTATTGAGCTATAATGACATTCTGTGTTTCCTTCATGTCCCTCAGGACTACTGTTAGTACTATGTGTTTTTTTCCTAGAGTCCATTAGCTGTTAGATGAGCTACATGGATCAGATATCTGACTGTAGCTGGGAATTCATAAAGGTACTGTGATATACACAGACAGCCCTAACATGGTGCAACATGGTAAAAGGCTGTGATAATCCGTCAGAAATTAAAGTTGTACAGGGATTGGGGAGGAGGGTAAACTCACCTACAGCAATACAAGGATCAGAGAGTTGGGGGAAGCACTAGACACCAGAAAGTACTATAAATTCTGATACCTTAATGGCAAGTCAACTAATATTGGGATTGGGGTGGGGGAACCACTAGATAAGGGGAGGGCAGACAACTGAGGGATGGGTATGGGACTGTGGTGCGCGTGTGTGTGTGTTTGTCTTCGAATGTGTTCCTGAGTATAAAGGAGAGTGACTGAAGGGGGAGGCCTATGCCTACATGATGCATTCACATTGGTTAACTTCCTCAGCAGTAAATGTGATCCACAGAGACATGCAAATTAGCCAATAATGAGGTTTTTCCTCATTGCAGCTAACATAGCTCTGAGCTGCAAAATATCAATTTGTGGAAGCATGGCCTTGGCTCACTCCAGGCTATTTAATAAATCCCCAGGTTTGTCTTGTCAGGAGGCTTAATATGTAAAAGACACACAGGAGATGGGAGTCTAACCTGGGTTTAATATTCCAATTTCTTATCTTGGAAGTAAGGGTGTACCAAATAACATGCTTGAATCAACTATAAAAATAAGAATCAAGGCACAAAGACATGAGTCTAACTCCATTTAATAAATAAAGGATCAGGTCCAGAAAATCCAAAAAAGAAGTTAAAATTTGTTGAGAATAACCAAAATGATACGTGCTTTCAATTAGCAAATTCATAAACTTTATCAGACACTTGAATCAAATTTGAAACCACTTTTTAAACACTTAAAAATCACATGACTCAGCTCATAGGTTCATAGGTAGGTACTAGGCTATCGGCCCTAGGGCCCATGCAAGCCTAGCCAAAAAATGTACCCTGGCTTTCGCCACCCAAGAAATTTATTTTCCTGTGCCCCTGTCGAGCAGAGCCACAGAAGTGATCCCCGGGGTGAATTTCCCATTTCCCATCCAATCATCAAGATTTTTCTTGAAGAGTGCTAATGAGGAGCTCTGTTTGACATAGATAGGTAGTCTGTTCCAGAGTATGGGAAGTCTCTGGGACAGGAATCTATCCCTCCAGCATGTTCTGTTTATTGTGGTGACAAGGTTTAGGTCCCTAGAGCATGTAGCTCGGAGGGATTGGGATTTCTTTAAGTGGAGCATGTCCAACAGCTCTGGGTTTGACATAGCTTTGTATGTTAGGCAGAGATTGCCCCTCAGTAGGCGATATGCGATGGAGTAAAGCTGTAGTTTTTTTGAGGCGGTCTGCATAGGGCATCTGCTTGAGGCCAATAATCCTCTTTGTGAAGTATTTCTGTGGTCTTTCCAGTTGTTGTAGATGTCTTGTGAGGTACATACCAAAAGGGGCATTGTACTCTATAATGGGTCTAATGAGTGATGAGTAGAAGGGAACAATGACCTCTTTTTTTCTGGATGAGAATCCTTTTGTGATGAGATGAGCCATGTAGAAGGATTTCCTGACCACTGTGGCGATGTGATTATCAAAGGAGAGACTACTGTCCACCTGTGTCCCAAGGTCTTATCACATTTTCGGCATTAAGTAGACTACCAGCTATGTGGTAGTTCATGGGTACAGAGTTTTTACCAAAGGGGATGACAATACACTTTTTGGCATTGAGCTTCTGGCCATGGCTTTGACACCAGGTATCTGTCTCAGTGAGGCCCTTTTGTAGTTTGTCCACATCATTAGGAGTTTCAGTTATGGCTCCTAGTTTGCAGTCATCTGTGAACTTTGTTAGCCGAAGACCTTCTGTGTTGGCCTGCACTTCAGAGAAGTAGATACAAAACAGGAGAGGACCCAGGACTGAACCCTGTGGTACTCCACTTGTCACTGGTCTGATGTCGGATTTGGAATCCACTACTTTCACAGTCTGGGTTCTGTCCGTGAGCCAGTTGGCAACCCATCTTGTGACATAGGGATTTATACCTAGTTTAGTGAGCTTATCTATAATTCCAGAGTGGGGGATGGTGTCGAAAGCCTTGGCGAGATCTAGATAAGCTGTGTGAACCATTTTACCCTCATCTATGGCTTTGGTGACTGCTTCAAAGAAGTCAGTCAGGTTTAGGAGACATGATCTGCCTTTTACAAATCCAAACTGGGTAGGGTCCAGAGTTTGGAGATTACCATTGTCTTTGTTTATGAGTTCCACGATGATACGTTCCACGGCCTTGCAGACCAGGCTCGTCAGGCTAATGGGGCGGTAGTTCCCAGGGTCCATCGTGGCTCCCCCTTTGTGGATTGGGATAACCGTTGCGGTGCGCCATTCAGTGGGTACAAAGCCTGAGGTGAGGCAATGATTGAACATGGTACTTAGGTAGGGTGCCAGTTCATTCTGTAGTTCGTGTAGAACTCAGCCTGGGATATTGTCAGGTCCCATGGATGCTGTGTTCTTGGCTTTGGAGAGTGTGTTTTTTACCTGTGCAGCCATGATTATAGGAAATTTGCATTCTTCCGGTATAGAGATGGGCCCTCTAGGGGGTGAGAGGGGGGTGAAGTTATCACTGAACCTATCTGCTAGGATGTTGGCAATATCAGTTGGTTCTGTATATTTAGTGCCATTGTGCTGTAACTCAGAGCAGATCTTGTGTGTTCCCATTTAGATTCTTGATATAGCTATAGAATGCTTTGTGGTTGTCTTTAGAGTCAGTGGCAATTTTGTTTTAGTAACTAGCTTTGGAGGATTTTATGAGGAATCTCAGCTTCTTACTGAGGTTGACCAGGGAGTTCCTCCAGTCTTGGGATTTTACTCTTTTTTGCAACAGTTTCTTTCTTCTGTTGTAGAGTTTGTTTATGACAGAGGACCACCAGATTGGCTTCCTTTTTTTTGGAGGATAACATCTTGGTTCTATTAGGAATAGCATGATCCATGCACTCGTGTAAGTGCTTATGAAGTGCATTTGTGTAGGATTCGGCAGTCATACCTCTATTGTCCGTCTGTATGGGTGTCATGAAGTTTGCCACTTCTGTCTTAAGAAGTGTGAAGTTGGCTTTGGAGAAGTTTTTTACGATGGTTTCCCTAATTGGGGCTGGGGATGGGATGTGGATGTCTAGGCTGATTAGCTTGTGGTCGGATCTGACCAATGAGGAATTGACCTCTGGTGTGGAACACCGGTTTCCCATGTTGGTAATGATGAGGTCTAGGATACTGCCACCCCTGATGGGGATGTGAATAAGTTGATCCAAGGCATTGGAATTTATGAATTCTAGAAAACATTGAGCAAAAGAGTTGGTACATGAGTAGTTTTCCCAGTTAATGGTGGGGTAGTTGAAATCGCCCATTATTAGGGTGTAAGGTTGCACCCTAATACTTTCCAGTGTATCAAGAAATGAGGAGTGTGAATCCTGGGGCATGGTGGGGGGTCTGTAGTAAGCTACAATTTGGATTGCAGTCTTGCCCAGAGTTAGTTGCACTTGGATAATCTCGGATGCCTTATGCTGTGCAACTAGCCTGGAGGTGTGGATATCCTTAATGAATATGGACACGCCTCCACCTTTAGTGCTTCTTTCTGGGTTAGGTGGCCAAAAGGTGTGGTATGAATTGAAGCCTGGTAATGCAGGGGTGCTCTCTGGAGCTTTGAACCAGGTGAGTGCATTTTGAGGTTTAGACTTCTAGCATTGAGTAGCATTACCCTCAGATTTTGCTTGCTTGTACCTGTTACGGTGGTGAATTTGTCATTTGAACCTTGCCTAAAAAAGGCACTATAGGGGTGGCAAGAGCCTTAGCCAGTATCCAGAATCCTAAGGGCGACAGGTGCAGGCCATCTCTGGCAAAGCATAGTGGACTGTCGATCATGTCATCCCAGGCAGACAAATACTGGATCCCCTTAGAATGACACCAGAAGCTTAGCCAATTATTGAAGTCAATCATTTTGTCCTTGTACTGTGGTATCATTCTAGGTGATGGCAGGATGCTACTCAGGGTTAGGGTCATACCTGCCTGGGATACAAGATCGGAGAGCTCCTCCATGTCTCTTTTCATGTAGTCCAGGGAGGTACATCTCAGGTCATTCACACCAACATGGACAATGACAGTGTCATATTTGTACTTATTGTGGAGTGACCTGAGTGCATACATTATGTGGCAGATCGTGGCACCTGACAGGCAGCTGACAGTAACTTTCTCCTTGTTTAGTCTAGTGAGTGGAACATCAGTGTGTCTGACTATAGAGTCACCTATGACTAGAGTGTTAGGTATGTTGTTAGGCTTTATGGGCTGTGGTTGAGTGGCACACTGAATTTGTGGGCTATGTGTCATTTGGGTTGTGTTGGGGGGTGGAGTTTGCTTGAATTTATGCTTTGGATGTCCCTGATGCTTGGGCAGGCTTTTATTGAGAGCCTCCACGAATGTAGGTGTGTGTTTTGTGTTTCTATGTGTGTGTTTTGGTGGTGTAGGTTTTGAGGAACTATGTGATGAGTGTGGTGTGGTGCAAGTGTTTACCTTCTCCTCTTGACTGTCTAGTCCAGTCTTGGGTGAAGAGAGCTTTGCTTTCAGTTTGGCTATATAAGTGCATCTCTCACAGGAGGAGAAGGTTGTCTGTGTACATGAGGCAATTGCTGCATTGCCCCAAGATGCCCAGATTCATCAGGTAGACATGAGAAATCACTGGGAGTTGACCCTTAGACATGCCTGGATAAGTGCTTATTTATTAAGTACTATAAACTGCTTTCCACTACACAAGTGAGGAAAGTTGAGTGCTGTAGTAATTTGCAGCTTATGTAGTGCTTACAATGAGTTCTGAACAAGTGCTGAGTTCAAAGAAACAGATCTGAGTGCTGAAACTAGAAACCTGGCTAGTTATAAGAAACAAAACTAAGCTAGAAGGCTTCCCTCCAAGACAGAAGGGCTTGGGGGCTCAGAAGCCTACAAACAGTCTAGACCACTTAACAGGAAAGGCAGGAAACAAGCTTAACATTTTGTTTGTTCTCTTTCCCAGATGCTCTCTTTGTACACAGCAGGAGTGCCTGAAATCAGAATATGATCTCACTGCACTCAGTTGAGTGAGCAAATGAGATGGGCCCAGAAGGAGTATCCAAACACAAATTTAGAAGAGGGGCAGGCAGTTTCAAAGCCATTAATATTAACACCAAAACACAAACAGGGAGGGTGGGTGGGAAACCTAACTGAAGAACAGAGTCAAAACTTCCAGTTCAGTTAATAATCATGCAACACAGTTACATCAATTTAAATACTGTATTATTTAAAAAAAAAGTGCAGATAAAGGTAGTTAAATTCTCTTATACGTCCAGTTGAATACAGCTAGATGTTAGCCGGCCAAAGCTGAGGTTTTTAAGCAGAAATATTTCATACTGTGCCACTTAAATAGGCAAGGACAGGAAATCAAAGAATGTGGCTACTCCCACACCTTCAATTACTGACAAATAATAAAATTCAAGCAAGCAATAACTGAAGAACAGAGTCAAAACTTCCAGTTCAGTTAATAATCATGCAACACAGTTAAATAAATTTAAATACTGTATTATTTGAAAAAAAGTGCAGATAAAGGTACTTAAATTCTCTTATACGTCCAGTTGAATACAGCCAGATGTTAGCCGGCCAAAGCTGAGGTTTTTAAGCAGAAAATATTTCAAACTGTATCACTTAAATTGGCAAGGACAGGAAATCAAAGAATGTGGCTACCCCCACACCTGCAATTACTGACAAATAATAAAATTCAAGCAAGCAGTAACTGAAGAACAGAGTCAAAACTTCCGGTTCAATTAATAATCATGCAACACAGTTAAATCAATTTAAATACTGTATTATTTGAAAAAAAGTGCAGATAAAGGTACTTACATTCTCTTATACATCCAGTTGTATACAGCTAGATGTTAGCCGGCCAAAGCTGAGGTTTTTAAGCAGAAAATATTTCAAACTGTACCACTTAAATAGGCAAGGATAGGAAATCAAAGAATGTGGCTACCCCCACAACTGCAATTACTGACAAATAATAAAATTCAAGCAAGCAGTAACTGAAGAATAGAGTCAAAACTTCCAGTTCAGTTAATACTAATGCAACACAGTTAAATCAATTTAAATACTGTATTATTTGAAAAAAAGTGCGGCCAATGAAATTCTATCAAAAACAGCACGCCTCCCCAAAAAAAAAAAACAAACTCATTGTGTTTAACTCATTACCATTAAAGCTATCTACCCATATATGATACATCCTTTTTTTAAACATATACTATATTATACACACACCCGTGAGTGTGTAATATATATATATATATATATATATATATGGGTCCCCTTCTAATGGTCATTTCAAAATGTTGACATTCATATGGCTTATATATATATGTATATATATATATATATATATATATATATATATGGGTCTATGTTGTTTTATTGATGTTTCAAAACTTCGAACCCCATATGGCTGAAACCATATGATCAAAGTTTTAAAACTTCAAAAACACTAAAGAAAAACAAAAAACTTTACCTTTATGTTTTATTTATTTATCCTTTTGCTGACTGGGGTAGTCCCACTAGGCTAGTAGACTTTGCAGGGTAGAACTGAGGTGGTATTTATACTACCTGTGGTGATTTGAAGATTAGGACTGAGTTAATGAAGTGGTGGTTAAACTGAGTTGGAAATCTGTCTGATTGTTGGAGGGGGAGTGGAGTTTTGCCCTGAGTGTAATCGTTTTTTAATGGATGAGAGTGGAAATGTTTTGATTTGATTTTTAGGAATGATTTCCTTGTTTTGGTGAGGGAATGAGATTTAAGAAAAGGCAGGAATTAAACAATTTATGTAATATCAGATTGATTATATTGTATAGAAGAATATGTGTGATGCATGTTTGTAAATGTGAACTTGCTAATGTGGTTTGATTTCTTTTATATAAATGCAGGTTTGGCTGTGACAAAAGTGATGATTCAGTAAAGGCGTTTAAAAAAACAAAAAAAAAAATTCCTTAGTTACAGTTATTTGCTCACCCAATATTTCTGATAGAGTACTGTGTAGGGAATTTTTTTAAATCTGCCAACTCATTTCACTTCTAAAGCATATGTCCCCAGTTACCCTTTTCTTCCCCATCATACCTCCAACATTTGTTATCTACCTGAGGAAAAAAGTTTTGAAGTCTGCTTGGGTTATAAAAATAGCTATATACACTTCCAAGCAAAGATCCTAAACCTTCTGGACTTCATTGCGTACTTGGAAGCAATACATATGTCCTCTCATTGTTCTCTTGTAAATCAATTTTCTAATCTCTCAGACCTATCTTTTCTAACCTCCTCTGGTTGAGCTTTATAGTTACCGTGCAATATTTTATATGCCCTGCTAATTATCCCTTTTTAACAACAGCTTCTGTTCTAGATTCAACTAAAAACTCTACCAGAGAAGATCTTTTGAATAAGATTGCTGTATCTCTTTCTCTTTGCCTATAGTTTGATATCAATCCCTGATAGGGAAGGCAGTCTTTAGCCTCCAGTCTAAACATCATCTTAGCCTCATCCTACTTTATTACTATTCCCTCTCTAGTAATTTGCTGCCAATACCTTGGTTCCTTTGCTAGTTTTCTCCGGTAAATTTCAACCCCCTCTTACTCATTTTATGTACCCTTATTTGCAGTTATCCCTATTGGCAAAATGTCCTTTCTCAATTCTCGTGTTGGCTTAGCTTTTAGAATACCTTATGCTTCTTAAAAACTCAACCAGTTCAGGTCTTACATTTAGTAATCCCCTTCCCTTTCTGTTTGTCTATATTCTGATATCAATCCCTGGGTCTATATTAGATGAACAAATGCTTAAAATGTTGAGTACGATATACTCAACAGCTTTTTAGCGAATGTTCATCTAAGCAAAACCCCAGAATGTTGAAACAAGGAATTTCAAAAAGTTATACTTGGCCAGCCATCATGAAGCCAATGGCTGACAGCTAAAATGTACTGTACACCATTACAACCCCCCAAACAAAAACAAATCGACAGACAAAATAAAGTGTGGGGCTTTGCCCCCTACACCCCCTAAAGTGGGGGTGTGTGGCTCCCACACCTTCCCTACTTAAATATACCAACTCCGAAATCGCACCACAGTGGAGGACTGTGATAACAATATACAGGGTGAATGTCGAGACTGTACCACAGTGGAGGACTGTAAGAATGGCTAGACAGTGTGAACATTCTGACGTCAGCCACTGGCTTTGTGATGACTGGCCAACTATAACTTTTCAAAACTCCTTGTTTCAACATTCTGGGGTTTCACTTAGATGAACATTCACTTAAAAGCTGTTGAGCACATCATACTTGACATTTTAAGTGTTCATTCATCTAATAAGGATCCCAATCCCTGATATGGAAGGCAATCACTAGCCTCCAATCCAACTGTCTTCTTGATCTCTTCCCATTCTGTTACTTTTCCTTCTCCAATTATTTGTTCCTAGTACCTTGGTTTCTTTTCCAGCTTCCACCAGTAAATTCTACCCTCCTTTTGCCTATTCTCTGCACCGCTACTTGCAGTCATCCCTACTGGCCAAATCTTTTTTCTCTATTCCCAAGTTGGCTTACTTTTTGCTACTTTATAAATATAATATTCTGTATGACTGTTGTTTTTCTCCTTAAGGATCTGTTTTCAAAATCCCATTCTTTCCTTATTTCTTGAATTACTCCTCCGCTTCATCATCATCCCTTTCCACTTTGAGTTGTACCTTTCAGCTTATGTTATGTGTCATCATCATCATCATCTTCTTTCGGCTGTTCCCATTAGGGGTCACCACAGTGGATCATCTGTTTCCATTTCTTCCTGTCCTCTTCATCATGCTCTTTCACACCAACCGCCTGCATGTCCTCTCTCACCACATCCATAAACCTTATCTTAGGCCTTCCTCTTTTCCTCTTACCTGGCAGCTCCATCCTTAGCATCCTTTTCCCAGTGTACCCAGCAACCCTCCTCAGCACATGTCCAAACCAATGCAATCTTGCCTCTCTTGCTTTGTCTCCAAACTGTCCAACCTGAGCTGACCCTCTAATATACTGATTCCTAATCCTGTCCATCCTAGTCACACCCATTGCAAATCTTAACATCTTTAACTCTGCCACATCCAGCTCTGACTCCTGCCTTTTTGTCAATGCCACCGTCTCCAACACATATAGCATAGCTGGTCTCACTACCCTCTTGTAGACCTTCCCTTGCACCCTTACTGGTACCTGTCTGTCACAAATCACTCCTGACACTCTTCTCCACCCATTCCCCCTGCCTGTACTCTCTTCTTCACCTCTCTTCCACACTCACCATTACTCTGAACTGTTGATCCCAAGTACTTAAAACCATCCACCTTTACCAACTCTACTCCCTGCATCCTCACCATTCCTCTACCCTCCCTCTCATTTAGACACATATATTCTGTTTTAGCCCTGCTGACCTTCATTCCTCTCCTCTCTAAAGCATATCTCTACCTCTCCAGGGTCTCCTCAACCTGGTCCCTAGTCTCACTACAGATCACAATGTCATCTGCAAACATCATAGTCCACAGGGCCTCCTGTCTGATCTCATCTGTCAACCTGTCCATCACCACTGCAAATAAGAAAGGGCTCAGAGCTGATCCTTGATGTAATCCCACCTCCGCCTTAAATGTATCTATCACTCCCACTGCAGTCCTCACCAATGTTACACTACCCTCGTACATATCCTGTACCACTCTTACATACTTCTCTGCCAACTCCGACTTCCTCATACTATACCACAACTCCTCTCTAGTCACCCTGTCATATGCTTTCTCTAAGTCCACAAAGACACAATGCAACTCCTTCTGAGCTTCTCTGTATTTCTCCAACAACGCTCTCATAACTCATGCTTATGTTATATGTAACAGCCTTAATTGCATATTTCTAAAATTTAAATGAAAAAACAATGGCCAGCACTCCAAAGTGGAACAATAGTTATTTGTTATAGTTGCACAGTCCAAAGGTGCGTGCAAAGCACAGAGCCAAAAATTCAAACTGGTTTCGGCAAGTAAATTGCCTTCTTCAGTAACTACAACTATAAATAAATAAAGCAACTATTTATATATTGAACCGTTTAATTGGATCCTATCTGATTGGACAATTAGAATTACTCATTAAGTCCTGGGGAAAATAAACACCCAGTCTTATAATCCAAGCATTCTCTTTCTTATTTAGTATACCATGCCAGCCCATTTTGTTTACTCTAGCACCATCCATTCTATCAATAATCATAAATCTAAATTGTGCGATACAGTGCTTAATGGAATGTTTATATAATACATTGGACATCTTCTTATTCCTTATATCACTCATATGTTCTGAAATACAGATTCTCAAAGTGCGTGAGGTCTGTCCAACATAAAAAGCAGAACAAGTACACATAGCCAAATAAATCACCCGGTCAGTGCTGCAATTACACAAAACCTTAATTGCATAAACCTTAGAAGTGTTTTGACTAGTGAATTGGTTGGCTTTTAATACATATTTACACAATGAACAGTGTCTACAAGGATAACACCCTGTAAGTCTTGTACTATCTAACCCAACCTGGAAAGCCTGGTCATATTGTAAATTGTTCTCATGTTTGTAATGACTGAAAAAAGAAGCTAATGTTTTACCTTTATGGAAAGAAAACAGATACTTAAATGTAAGCATATCAGACAGCTTATCATCCACATGCTTGATATCCCAGTGTTTTTGGATGACTTCCATAAACATATTCATATGTATAGTATTTTTATGGAGTTTAAAAACAAGAGTAAACATAAATGAGAAAGAGATATGGCAAAAAAGTACTAGGGATTGTTTAGAGGAGCTAACAAAGGCTAAAGTATTAAGGAACAAAGGCAATCTGGCAGAACAAGAAGAAGGTTATGCTCCTGTACCCAAATAAACAACCCGAGCACACCTGACATATCTTCCTGTGCTTCACCTTTAATTTTTCTGTTACTATCATTTCCTTTCTCTTCTCTCTGCCTACCTACATCTTGTTGGCTCATTAGCTTTACTTCTTTCTCTCCTTAGCCCTCTATTCTTACACTGAATTTAACTCCCCTCTGCTATGATCCTTGCAGATGTATTTTACACTAATGTGTGTTAGTATGTATGCCTGTTATTAAGTCTATTTTACCACGATTGTAATATTACTGGTTGATACTCTTATGTGTATTATTATTTTATATTTATTAATTGTATGTAATTATTGTGGAGCTTTTCTCTCCGGGCCTCCACTGAGAATGGATTCATTCTAGGCCCAGTGGACTTTCCCGGTTAACAAATGCAATAATTAAATTAATTAATAAATAAATAAATAAATAAATAAATAAGTACAACTGCAGAGCGCTAAAGGGAAAATAAGGGAGTATTTGGATAATATATAGATTTTGAAAGATTGCTGTTAAGCAACTATTTTTTGGTGACAATTACAGTTTACAAAAACACAGCACAATGACTTAGGCAACAGAAAGTAAAAAGGGTTGTCACCAAACTTAGGAAACCTATGGCAAGAAAAATATCCATAGATCCTACAGAGCTGTTGGAGATATTTCAGAAATCTTATGAAGATTTATATAAAGCAGAGGAATGTGCAAACCAAGAAAAGGCACAGACTGAAATATTCATGGAAGTCATAATTATGCCAAGGCTAGAGGAAGATGAGGTTCAATAATGAATAGCTAAGATAGGAAGAGATGAGTTTAAAAAACAATGGATAATCAATGAACCTGGCAATGTCCAGTAACAGATGGTATTCCTGTGGAAGTTTGGAAGCTGGGAGTGAAGCAAGTGATAAAGGTATGGAAGAATTTGTTTAACAATATTTTAAAAGGAAGGTAGTACTGATATCCTAGAAGAAAGCTGTGATGGCTTTATTACCCAAATAGGGTAAAGAGCCTCCAGACCTAGGTTCATATGGACCCACTTCAATTTAAACTATGATTGTAGGTTCATAGATACTTACAAGGCTACTGATCTGTGAAGATCTTAAGAAGCCTAGCCTAGCCTGACAATTCTGTGGTAGTTTTTAGCCATTTTTACATTTTGTGTACAAATAAGACAGAACAAGGATATATTGTGACATTTGCATGTTGCCCCTAGACGTGAAGGACAAGGGTACTAAGCTAGGGGTAAGTTGACAGCTATCCATCTGTCCATCCAACTTTTACTTCGGCAGAGTAAGAGAAGCACTTTGCTTTATGTAGAGTGGAAGACAGTTGCACAGAAATGGAATTCTCTGTGATACATTCCTATCCTGCCAACATATTTTATCTATGTGGCAGAAGGGACTGAGATCCCTTTAGTGGCTGCTTATGGCCCTATTGGACTTGTGAAGGTGTAACAGGTCTTAAAGGATAGAGTCTGTTGGGGCTGTACATGAAAGGCAGACATCGCCTCCCAAAGCCTGTATGATACTGAAAGGAGGGACAAGGTTTTGAGATAGTCTTGCCTAGATATGGTAGGTCCTTGTTATGTCTAATAATGGTGCCTGCCAAAAAAGCAATTAGTAAAAAATGGAGATCAAAATCCAAACCAGCTATACTGGAAGTAGTGAATATATTAAAAGAGATAAAACAACTGGAATTGAGATCTTTAGAAAAGTGTAGGAGCAAACTATATAGGAAAAAAATGGGAATTGTGGGAACAGTACATACAGGGGAGGAATGAGACCTAAACGGTAGCAGGACTTAAATGAACTATGTAATGTTTCAGTGAGAAAGATTGGGTAGATTATAAGTGATGCATAATGTTTGCAACTGGGAGTGTGTTAGCATGGTTTGTGATGTAAAATGCTTGGAACTAAGATTGTGTCATTGTGGTTTGTTTTCATTTATATAAATGTATGATTGCCTATGTAGTAAGTGATGGTTTAATGAAGATGTTTCTCGTTTAAAGAAAGAAAGCAGGAATTGAATATTGCTTAGGTTATATGATATATAGCAATATTTGTGAAGTATAACATTTATGTTAATATAGTTTGATTATTTTTATATGAATGTAAATTTGCCTATGTCACAAGTGATAATTCAATAAAGGTGTTTGAAAAAAAAAGGTTTTGAGATAGTCCACATAATTTGTTATGATTTTAACCCTTTATTTTCTTTGTGAGGATGTATCGTGGTTGTTCCTTTTGTGAGAAGTGTTTGGGGAAGTACATACTGGAAAGGAGATTGTATTTAATGATCAGCCTAAGGAGTGCTGAGTACAGTGGAATGATTACATTACCGGACCTAGATGCCATACCTTTAGATATAAGCTGTGCAATGAAAAATTACTTCCTTACAATAGTGGATACATGGTGATCAGAGAACAGTTCAACAGATTCCCAGATCCAGTTTTCAGGACTGTGTTGTCAGAGTGAAAGTTACACGGGCAGTCATGATTGCCAAAGGATATGGTCATATATTTCTTGGTATTTAATTTTAGTCCATGGTTTTGACACCATCTATTTGTTTAAAACTGTCTCTTTTGGAGGATCATGGCATCCTCTGGAAAGTTTATGACTGCATCAGGTTTGGCGCCATCTGTAAATGTGGTTAGCCAAAACCCCATAACATTAGCTTTGATCTCTTAGATGTAAATGCAAAAGAGGAGTGGACCAAGGATTGAACCTTGTGCTGCATCAGTAGTGACAGGTCTTTTGAAGGAGTTAGGTCCACTCACTCTTATTTCCTGGGTTCTATTTGATTGCCAGTTTGCTATCCAACAAGTTAGATCAGGACTTGCATTTTGCGCTAAGAGTTTATCTATTATAACCGAGTATGGGATGGCGCTGAATGCCTTTGCGAGTTCTAGATGGGGGCGTGCACTGATTTCCTCTCGCACATTGCTACACTAAGAGGCTGACCAGGTTAAGTAGGGAGGGGCTGCCCCTGATGAATCCAAACTGACTTGAGTGAAGAGTCTGTAGGTTACCTAAGTACTTATTGTTTAATTCCAAACTGATCCCTTCCATAGCCTTACAGGCTGATAAGGCTTATGGGTCTATAATTACCTGGGTCCATTGAAGCTCCTCAGTTGTACAACGGAATGACTGTTGCTGTCTTCCATTCATGTGGCATGAAGCCTGTTTTGAGGCTTATATGGAATAACCACTGTAGGGGGTCTGACAAGTCATGTTTCAGGCTGACCAGTAGACAGCCTGGTATGTTGTCCTACCCACAGAAGGAGTGTTCTTGGCCTTAGATAGCAGCTTGAAAACTTGTTATTGGGAGATTTGAGGGGGTGCAGATGCAAGTATGTGATCTGAAAATATTGGAGAGGAGATGGGGGTGAAGATCAAGCTAAATGTGTCTAGCAGTAGATTGGCAATGTCTTTTGGTTCTGAGTATATGATAGAATTTACTATTAGCTCTGTGCAGTGCTGGACATTGTTTTGCGGTTTCTAGCAGGTAAAGAAGGTTTTCTGATTATCTTCTGCCTGGGTGGCTATTTTTATCTCATATCTGGCTTTGGTTGATTTGATCAGGGTCCAGAGTTTAGTTTAGGAAGAGGCTTTTTGACATTTTTAGAGTTCATTTTTTTAGGCAATTATTTTCTTTTCTTTTATTATAGAGTCTGTTTATATTAGGCTTCCACCAAATAGGTTTATTTTTGAATTTGCTGCCTTTATTTATTTTTTTTTGGGGGGGAGATGAATATATGCAGCTAGTTACACTTGTGCAGAACACTTTCTGCTTTAGTGCCTTCATCTAATGCGGCCAGCCTGAATATGTGATAGGCATTGAAATCCCGCACTGAAGGCATGCCTTCATTGGTCATGCACCAGGTCTCTGTGATGATGCATATATTGATGTTTTCCATGGTAAGGAGTAATGCAGAGGGTGGAGTTTTGCTAAGGCTGCTAGCATTGCCCAGCAATACCTTAATGTTTCTGGATTTCTTTTTTTTTGTTATGTTGGAAGCTTTCAAATTCTGTCATTGTGACTAATGATTTAGCTACCATACAAAGGTAGAGGAGGAGAAGGCCATCCCTGGAAAAGCATTTATGACTGATTACCATCCCCTCCAAGGCTAGTATATATTTACCCCATTTGAATGACACCGGAAACTAAGCCAATTGTTGAAAACAACAATATTTTGTTTGTATTGTGGCATCACTCGATCACAGAATGCAGCCGAAGGCTAAGTTCACATCAGTCTCATACACATATTCCAATAGTGCCATCATGTCTCTCCTCATATAGTCACAAAACATTATAGACACTGATGAAGTTTATATCACATGGGATCATCCATTACCAACAGTTCAGAAAACAGATGTGAGGAAACCAGATACAGTAGTCCATGAAACAAAGACAAAAGTAGCATTGATTACTACACACAGTAATTACAGTGTCTTACATACAGAGAGACACAGAGTCATAAAATACCAGGATTTGCAGGCAGAAAGAACAGCAAAGTGGAAGAACGATATCCAGACAGTTTCCATAGTATTAGTAATAATGAGACTCATAAAAAACAATTTACAGTCATATTTAGATATGTTACCCATATATGTAACGCCATATGAATTCCAGAACGAGTCATTTCTGGCTACATTGTGGGTGCTACGAAAAGCACTTTTGGCTAACATCAAAGACTGAAACAATGGTAATTTGCAAACTTTAATCATACCCTGACTTATAAATGGGGTCCATTCCAGTCATGTTATTCGAAACTCAAAAGAGTTGGAAAAATTATACCGAGAGAAAAAATCCACATGGGTAATCCACAGAGCACAAGTCAGGTCTGGTATCCCACCTGTGACCCAGAGGGTAATTGGACTAACAATAAACAGAGTATAAAGGATTAATCCAGATGAAATCACTTCAGCTAACAGATATTGGAAACTTTCTCTCTCTCCAATTCCTTGTTGAAGTTTCAAGTAATTTATTTAATTAAGTAACAAGAACACACATCCATCTGCCTACTTTACTGAATAAACTACTAGAAACTTCAACAAGGCGTCTTTATTCCTTCCACAAGGAGGACATCAAAATGAGACAGTCTCCTGGATCTGCTAGCTAAAGTGATTTTTATCTGGACTGATCCTTTACGCTCTGCTGTTTGTATAGTCCAGAGAGGTGCGTCTGAAGTTATTTTTTAACCCACATATACAATGGTTGTGTTGTAGGAGTACTTGTGGAGCAAGGACCTGAGTGCATGTGTGATGTGGTGAATCCTGTCACCTGGTAGGCAAAGGCAACTGACCATGATCCTCTCCTTGTACAGCCTGGTAAAGGGGTATCGCTGTACAGCCTGGTAAAGGGGTATCGCTGTACAGCCTGGTAAAGGGGTATCGCTGTACAGCCTGGTAAAGGGGTATCGCTGCAGCTCACTAATGAGTCACATAAGACTAGCGTATTGAATTCTGTAGAAGTTTGCTTTATGGGCTTTTGAAATGACTCATTTTAACTCTTAGACATATTTCATTGTTGGTGTTGCCTGTATTGTGTGTTTGTGATGTTGATGTGGGTTCTTCTTTCTTAGGTTACTTTTAGGAGGCATTTGTGGTTTAGGTAGGCCTCAGCATGTGAAGGTGTATGTGTTTCATCTGAGTTGTGTGTGGTACTGACAACCTACTTGTTATTTGTTGTTATTTTTGAGTGAGAGCTTTACCTCAAATAACACTGTCTAACTACATCTCTCACTCACTGTGTCTGCTTGTTTAAGTAGTAGGTGGTTGCCAGTAAGCCTGAGACAATTCTCACATTGTCTCAGGATGCCTCTTTCAACCAGGCTGGCTACAGAGATGGTTGGAATGTGCAAATCCATGTTTCCATGTGCTTTCTATTATGGGCTGCAGGGGGAGTTGCACTGCACATATGAGGTCTGGAGTTGATTTACTGGAGGTATTTCCTGTCTAAAACAAAGACTGTAAGTCTACACGTGAAGAGCAATGAACCACATAGCACAAACCAGAGCCATTTTCTGTATTTGCTGACTATTTAAAGTATAATAAGAATTGGGGGAATTGGTTGTATAGAGAAGATTATGGTTCTAAATGCCTGGATGTATACAGTGTAGTGTTCCAAACCATTTGAGAAGGTCAGCATAATACTAAATTGCCTTAATTGGAGCACGATGAAAGCAACCAAACAGCAGGATAGTCGCAAAAACACACTAGTTTATTAAAAGCAACAAAACACAGGTTACTGGTTTCGTTTACTCTATGTAAACGTCATCAGACAACTAAGTAGCGCACACAGCATGTTTAAATAGTGCTGAGCTACTTTTCATTGGACAGCCTATTAAGGCTAAATTACCCCCGAAGTGCCTTTCCTAAATGTATTAAAATCACTATAAACCAAATCAACAAAGGATATGTTAAAACATAATGATGAACATTAATACATGCCCCAAAGAAATAATAAATACACAAAATGTATTAACACATATTATATCAAAAGGAAGATATATAAAAAATATAAAAACACACGTGTTTCTATTTTTCACTCTAAACTTTTCATAACAATATAAAACCTAAATCAAAGTCCCTAACTAGAAAACAGAAGAAATCAATGATCTTCTATTATCTTCTTTCTTTGAAGGGCCTTTAATTTCATTACAGGAATAATAGATATTCTCTTATTAATACCTGGCCACCTGGCTGCTTGTAACAAAATTTGCCATTTTAATTCCTTAAATTCTAATCAAGCCCCCCATGGTGTCTTTTCATTTATTTCTGCATGCTCAATTATCATGAAATTAAACACATGGTTATTATTATTGTGACTATGGTTAGCTAGGGCATTGTTCAAATTGCCCTTTTTAATGGCATATTCATGTTCGTAAACTCTGACTACATTTTCTTTCAGTTTTTCCTATATATAATGCTGAACATGAGTTACAGATGGCCAGGTACACTATTGCTTTCGAATTGCAATTATAATTTGCTTTAATATGAAACTTGGTGTTTTTCACCGTAAAACTATTACATGTTTTAATTTTATGACACCAATGGCATGCCCCACATTTGAACATCCCCTGACGGTCATATGGAAGCAAAGGAACTTGTCTATTTTTTAATAAATCTTTTAAATTTCTACCTTTCCTATATGTAATAATAGGTCTGTCACCAAAATAGGTCCTAATATTGGGGTCCTCCATCAAAATCTGCCAGCTTTTATTAAAAATCCACCTTAAACTACGAAGGTCATGGTTAAACGTAATGGTCAATGAATTTAAGAATGCAATACTGACCTTTTCATGGATGTTATGACCAGGCTCACACTCCCTGGGATATTATGCCCTTGATCTATAAACATATCACAAGGGAGTAATGAATGGTGTCCCCTAGTCTAATTAGTAATAATAGGGCTAAAATGACCATGTTCCCTTTTTCTTACTGCTTCCTCTATTGAATCATTGATTAAATCTACTGGGTTTGCTCTCTTTACAAACATAGATCTCAAATTGTCACATTCAGCTAGAAAATCTTCTTTTCTAGACACCATTCATGCAGCTCTCACCAGTTGTCCTTTGACAACTGATCTCTTCTAATGTTCCGGGTGTGAGCTGCTGTAGTGCAAGAAAGAATTTGAATAAGTTTCCTTTCTGTATATTGCAGTTGCGTATCTCTCATGAATCTCATATTTAAAAAGGTGGATATCCAAATAGCCCATATAATTGGACTTCACCACCCAAGTAAAACGCAAAATAAAAAAATAATATCACAAAAAGAGAATGTAGAAAAGAAGATTAGTAAAGTAGAAGTTAAAAAAATCAAAGTTGACGTTATGGAATGCCTGTGAGGTGAAGGATTTGATGTAGAAGGTCTAACACAGGTTACATCACAACATGATGGAACGAGTCCCCAAAGTAAGGAGAAACAGGAAGATCAAGAGACGTCTGAAGAAAAAATATGGACATGGGAAAGAAAAAGAGAGTTAATATAGTGTAATATATATGCAAAGGAGAAAGCAAAACTAACCAGTACAAAAACAGCAGCACCAAAGATATTTGAAGAGAAATACAGGCAAAGGAATCTGAACATGGAAAACTTTACAGTACAAAAAATAAGAAGACAAAGAGGACAAGTAGAAAAGGAGATCAGTAATGGAGAAGTTAAAGAAATAGAAATTGACGTCATAAAGTACCTCCAAAGTGAAGGATTCAGTGTAGAAAATCTAATTCAGAAAGTACCACAACAGGACAGAGCAACGGAACTCCAGATTAAGGGAAAACCAGTGGAATAGAAAGCAATTGGTCAGGTGCCATATAAAGATATTTTGGAGCCTTCCACAGAAAATCAGTATAAACATTCACTTAAAGCTGGACAGCAAGGGAAGGAACAGGAGGTGTGGAAACTCTGACGCAGTTAATGGTGAGGAGTGATAGGCCAGTGAGTTCTCATATGACAGAGCAACATATGGCACAGGATGAAACTGAAGAGAATGTGCCACAGGAAGATACAGTACAACTTTCTATAGAATGCCCACAGGAAATGGAAAACAAAAAAATGTGCCCTCAGTTTAGAAGAAATTGAACTAAGAGAAGAGTTAATTGACTTAATAGAGATAGATAGACATATTAAGATCAATGAAAGAATTAGATTGCAGAAGGTCAATAAAACCCAAAAAGTCAGACGTTTGATAAAACATATAAACACAATAATTAGGACTGCCCATAGAGATTCATGAGATATAACAGAAGTAAACAGGATATATTACTGTGCAGCTAAATTAATAACTGATAAAGTTCTACCACAAGAACACAGGGTAGTGAGGGAGAGAAAGGGGAGAAATCAAATATCATCATGGAAGTATCGAATAGAGAAAACTATAAAGCAACTAAAACAAGAAGTGTCACTGTTAGAAGAGTATAGAAGAGGGAACAGATCAACAAAATTACTCGGAAAGATAGACGTGATAAAAGCAATGTGCAATATTAGAACAGATCAGGATCTATCATGCACTATCGCTAATAATAAACTAAAAACCTTAGCACAGGTAGAGAAACTTAGATGATACATAGACAAATATAAAGGAAAAGTACAAAATTAGCAATTTACTGATGACCCAAAAAAGTTTTATAGAGAATTGGCAAACAAGGTAAAAGTAATTGAAAGACCACCAAAAAAGAAGAAATAGATACATTTTGGAGAAATATCTATAAAAATGCTGTGGAACATAACAAGGATGCTAAATGGATAGAAGAAGTAAAAGAAAGAATAAGAAGTTTAAATGTACATGATATGAAATGGGATGAAGTAACAGCCAGAGAGATTGAAACAAAGTTAAGAAAAGCCTCTAATTGGAAAACCCCAGGCCCAGATGCAGTACTTAACGTCTGGTTAAAAGTATTAACATATTTGCACGAAGACACAAAGAGTAAGAATTATTTATATGTGCAACCCGAACAGACACCAAGCTGGCTAACAACCAGAAAAACAATGCTCCTACTTAAGAGTGAACCTGCAAGCTGCCCTAAAAATTATAGACCAATAACGAATTGATGCTGACAAAGTTTTTAGTTATTTAGAAGAAAACTCAGTTATGACAATAGAACAAAAGGGCAGTAAAAGAAAATCATATGGAACAAAGGATAATTTATTATTAAAGTCATAGTGGAGAACTGTAAAAAAGGGGAAGAATTTAAGTATGGCATAGATTGACTACAAAAACAATTTGATAGTATTCCACATTCATGGATAAAAGAGTGGTTAAAATGTATAAGATACACCCTACGCTGATCGACTACATTACAGTGACTGTGAAATTGTGGCAGACCACTTTGCAAGTAAGCCATGATAAAGGGCAAGTTATTATTCCAGGGATAAAAAATTAAAGGGGGATATTCCATGGTGACTCTCTGTCATCACTGCTATTCTGCCTTGCCTTACTCCATTAAGCTGTCTACTTAACAGCTTAGCTCATGGCTATAATTTGGCTCCTAGAAAACAACAAAGTGCAAAGACTTCTGATCTTTTCTTTGTCGACGATTTGAAACTGTATAGCCCATCAGATAAGGAACTGAAAGCACAATTGTAAGTTGTCAAAACTTTTTCAGATTATATAAGAATGTCACTTGGTAATAAATGTGCAAATGCAACCTTTAAAGCAGAAAACTGCAGCACCAAGAAAACATCAGTTTGTGACAATAATGTGATATAAAAGAGCTTAAGCAAGAGGGGGTGTATAAATATTTGGGAATTGATGAAGGATCGACAATAAAACATGAACAAGTGCAAATAAAACTTAGTAAGGTGTACTTTAAAAGGCTTAAATTCATTCTGAAAACAGCATTGAACATCCAGGAACAAAATCCAAGCTATAAACCAATTTGCTCTTCCTGTTTTAACTTACAGTTTTGGAGTGATTGACTGGCCCCAAACATGCTAGATAGATTAGATAGGAAAACAAGTAGGATGCTTCATGCTCACCAAATACCAAGATTATATATTCCCTGTTCTGAAGGAGGGATGGGCCTCCTTGAAACTGATTACATGTACAGATCTGCAGTCGTGGGACTCCACACATATCTGCTTACCTCACCTCACAAGACTCAAATGTAGTGAAAGTTTTGAAACATGAGGAAAATAAATCTAGATAACTTCTCTGCTCAGGCTAGCAGAAGCATATTGGCATCAAGCAGGAATGGAAATCAAACCACAAGTGGATAAAAAACAGGCAGCAACTGAATGTGCCAAAAAACAAAAGAAAAATATAATGTGAAGGACCAAATGAGAAGGCAAGAAAAGTAGAAAAAGCATAAATATAGTTGCAGGTATAGAAAACATCAGGAAGAACCTCATGTTGATCAGGAACAAACCCAGGAATGGTTAAGGAGAGGAGAATTTAAACCAAGAGATGAAAGGTTAATATCGGTGGCCCAAGGTAGTGGGCTACATACACGTTGGTTTACAAAGTCCATCGAACGTGGGAGAAACAAATAAATGTAAGTTTTGTAAAAACAGAATTTGAAACAGTTGCACACCTCATTGCTGATTGCGACATTCTAATGGCAGAAGGACTGTATATTAAAAGGCATAATAATGTGGCAAGACTATTGCACTGTGGATTGTGCAAACATTATGGTACTGAAGTGGCTGAAAAACACTGGAAACATGAGCCACAAAGCATCATAGAAAATGATGAAGTCTGTATCACATGGGATCACCCATTACCAACAGTTCAAGACAGATGCTAGAAAACCAGATTTAGTGGTAAAGGAAAAGAAGACAAAAGCAGTATTGATCTTTGAAATCACCACGCCCAGTGACTACAGCGACCTGCATACAGAGAGACACAACGTCATAAAATATCAGGATCTGCAGGCAGAAACAAGAGCAATGTGGAAGAAAGATACCCAGACACTTCCAATAGTTGCAGGAGCAAAGGGTCTTATAAAAAAGAGTCTACAATCATATTTAGATATGTTACCAATACATGTAACTCTACAAATTGCAGGAGTCATTAATGGGAACATTGTGGGTGCTGCAAAGAGCACTTCTTGCTGGCATCAGAGGTTGAAACAATACTAATTTTATGAACTTTAATCGTACTTTGACTTAGGAATGGGGGTCCATTCCTGTCATGGTATTAGAAACCCAAAAGATTTGGAGAAATTAAAAAAGAAAGAATATTATATTCATAAAGTAGCAGGAAATATTCTAAGAACTAAACCAACATAGAAATGGAGAAAGGAAATTTTGTCCATAGGATGGCTGCAAGAAGGGGTATAAAAAACAGGTAAGAAAGGGATGGAATTTACATGAGAAAATTGTCAAAATAACCAAGGTATAGGAAAGAAATAACTAGAGACTGAAATGTAATTGAGTGGCATGAGGACAAACAGACATGTGGGCTGCAGTTTAGAGAGTACCTTCCGTAGCAAATCAACTTTGGTGGAGCTTTTTGTTGAGTCTGAAAACAGAAGCTGCTGTAAAAAAGAGATAATTACTGGGGCATATAAAGTATTGCATGATAACTATAAGAATCAGTCAGAGGCAATTAGAAAAGATTGAGAAGAGAGACTGGGAAGGCAATTTACGAAGGAACAATGGGAAGACATAGTACAGCTCCAAAACACCCAGCAAAGTTCAAAAGGTTTAGGATTTTTGTTTGAAAGTGTTTGCATAGGTACTTTTGTACCCCAAGGTGACAGAAGAGTATTTTTTTCTCACACGGATAGCAAATGCTGGAGATGTTATCGGAAAGAGAGAGGTAACTGACAACATTTCTGGGAATGTAACAAGCTGGCAGATTTTAATAAATTCCTTGAAGAGTACTTTGTCAAAAATATTGAGGGATCAAATGATTGTTACTAAGGAAATGATTCTTTTGAGCTTGCATATAAGGTCTGAATTGGCTAGACATAGTAATGCCATACTAAGTTTAAGGCTATTGGCTGCCCAAAAAAGCAATTACAAGAAAATTTAAATAAAAATCTAAACCAAGTATAACTGAAGTACCGAATATCATCCTTAATATTATAAAAGAGAATAAAAAACTGAAGGTAAGATCATCAGAAAAGGGAAGGAGCAAATTTCATAGAAACTAAAATGGAAATTATGAGAACAACATATGGCTAATAATGTTCAGGAGGAGGAGTGACGTTTCAGGGAAGACAGCAACTGAGCAATTTATGTAATGTTGGAGTGAATGATAATTGTTAAAAAGAAAACATATATGTATATTGTATGAAAAAAGAAAATGTCACTCAGGTTTGTTTTCTTTTGTAATAATGTATATGTAGCCATATCACTGTGTAAATTCTGATTTACTAAAGATATTTAAAAAAGAAATAAAAAAAAAATCCATTACAGCATCCCATACAGTCGAGTTTTTATTGCGTTTATATCACATTATTGAAAGATGAAAATAGTGAACGCTATTTCATCGAACCTAAAATATCTAAACCACATAATATCGAACATTCAGAACAGCAAATTTTTTTCCTTGGGAAAAAAATTGCTATTCCGAAACACATACACACAACACAAGCACACCTAAGAAACATCAGTACACATACATACACTTATAATCCTACAACTAACCCTACACTAAACTATACATACACTACTATCTATCCACTTACCTTAACCCAAACCCTAAGGTCTGTCACTATCGCACACTCAACTAACCCGCGCCCTAATCCTAACAACCACACAATCGCACTCTTACCTGAACCCGACCCGTAAATCTCCACCACAGCGCTGAAAATAGCGAAGCCACAGAACCGGCCAACCAAATTCTTTCCCTAGGAAAAAATTCGATGTTCTGCAGCTTCGCTATTTTTAGCGTTCGATTAAAATGGGTCGATATTAGAACATTCGAAGTTTTAAAACTTCAATGTTCTGATATAGACCCATTTTATTATGGGGTTCTGTATCTGATATTTAATAGCTCTCAATTCCATATTTGTAATCTTTTTAGCATCTTTTTCACCTCTCTTATTGGTCAGGTAGCTGGCAACACATGACTGTACTAAAATCCAAAATGAACGGAAATAATATCCAATAGGCAAGGAGTCCAGGAAGGCCGGCCACGGTGGTGCAGCAGTTAACGTTGCCGCCTCACAGCAAGAGGTTCTCCAGTTCGATTCTTGGCTGGGGTGCCTTCTGTGCGGAGTCTGCATGTCCGCCCTGTGGTCGCGTGGGTTTCCTCCGGGTGCTCCGGTTCCCTCCCACATCCCAAAGACATGCTGTAGGTGGATTGGACACTCTAAATTGGCCCTAGGCATGAATGCATGCATGTGTGTGCCTTCTGTGGAGGGTTGGGCGCCGGGCTGGCAACTCGACACCGTAAAACTCCACTGCCAATCATGAACGGACAGGTGATCCACTGTGGTGACCCCTAACCGGGAAAAGCCGAAAGAAGAAGAAGGAGAAGGCAAGGAGTCCAGGAAATCCAATGTAGTAAAAAAACAAATTTAATATCATAAACATACACAAAGTTAAGCGCTTTCATCCCTGCAAAGAGGGATTTCATCAGAACAACTACCATGTATTGTTAGTGTCCTTTTATACTACCATCTATTACAAATTAAGATAATTGAATGTTTAAAATAAGTCACTTAACTCTACTAAACTTGATCAATGTGTTATAAATATATCCCTTTATCAATTCAGATTCCAAAAAAAAATAAAAAAAAATAAAATCTGTGTATTTTCTTAAAAAATGTGTTATAAAAGTGGAAAGATACTACAAGGTGAGGGCATGTTTTTTAAGAAGGGGGGCAATACTGCAACTATCATTCAGACCTGGAGGTATTTAACCTCAACTGCCATTGTAATTCTCTAATCTCCAGGTCTAATTCCCACCATCCTCCTCTTATATTATTAGGTATTATATCCAGAATCCCAAACTTAAATCTACTTACACCTTTACACAATAGACTATGCTTGTAAAGGGTGTTATTTGCTTTATTTATTTGTGTAAATATGCTTTCTAAGATTTCGCTCCATTTTCCCTTCATAAAATTGGTACTGCCTTACATGCAGCACTTGTTACTCTTTTCTGGTACTGCCTTACATGTTGCACTTGTTACTCTTTTCTGATACTGCCTTACATGCTGTACTTGTTACTCTTTTCTGGTACTGCCTTACATGCTGTACTGGTTACTCTTTTCTGATACTGCCTTACTTGCTGTACTGGTTATTGTTTTCTGGTACTGCCTTACATGCTGTACTTGTTACTCTTTTCTGGTACTGCCTTACATGCTGTACTTGTTACTCTTTTCTGGTACTGCCTTACATGCTGTACTTGTTACTCTTTTCTGGTACTGCCTTACATGCTGCACTTGTTATTCTCTTCTGGTACTGCCTTACATGCTGTACTTGTTACTCTTTTCTGGTACTGCCTTACATGCTGCACTTGTTACTCTTTTCTGGTACTGCCTTACATGCTGTACTTGTTACTCTTTTCTGATACTGCCTTACTTGCTGTACTGGTTATTGTTTTCTGGTACTGCCTTACATGCTGCACTTGTTACTCTTTTCTGGTACTGCCTTACATGCTGTACTGGTTACTCTTGTCGGGTACTGCCTTACATGCTGTACTTGTTACTCTTTTCTGGTACTGCCTTACATGCTGTACTTGTTACTCTTTTCTGGTACTGCCTTACATGCTGTACTTGTTACTCTTTTCTGGTACTGCCTTACATGCTGTACTGGTTACTCTTGTCGGGTACTGCCTTACATGCTGTACTTGTTACTCTTTTCTGGTACTGCCTTACATGCTGTACTTGTTGCTCTTTTTTGGTACTGCCTTACATACTATACTTGTTACTCTTTTCTGGTACTGCCTTACATGGTGTACTTGTTACTCTTTTCTGGTACTGCCTTACACGGTGTACTGGTTACTCTTTTTCCATTCTGCCATTTCTGTTCTGGCCTCAGTTATGGAATCTACTCTTTGTAGTTTAATAAAATTAATATCCAACCTTTGCATATCTTGCTTGAGTTCTAATGTTTGACATATATTAATATATACACACACACATACACACACACACACACACACACACACACACACACACACACACACACACACACACACACACACACACACAAGTTGATCTGACTTCAATAATGCCCAAATTTTGTCTTACTTTATCCCATTGTATTATTTCATCTTTGTTATCATCTGCTACTAAAATCTTGGTTCTTTGCTCTTTTCCAAATGCTCACAACATTTTCTTCTGTGTTTCTTCTTACTATATTATTACAAAGGTATGCATCTGGAGCATTTCACCCTGGGCCTCTGCTGAAAAGTGGCTTTGTTCCAAGTCGGACTTTCCTAGTTAACAAATGTTAAATAAATAAACTAAATGTAGTATAACCTATTGGTGCTATTCTTTTTTCCAAGATCTACTTTCCTATAACATTAAACATAAATAAATAAAATAAACAAATAAACACTTTTCCTTAGAAAGGAATGGGATATGGAAGATCCTATACCTACCTTAAACTTAGTGGGAGTATGGCTTTCTACCTCATAAAATGTAGAGAGAGTGGACCCAGTCTGTCTAGCCTCCAGTTGAGCTGATTATGCTTTTAAAGAACCCAGTGGGAGAATGACAAGCTAAACTGTGCTAGGGAAAACATATCTAGGCTATTATGGAAGGATGATCTTGTTAGACTGCCTTACCCCCACTTTGAGTCATTGTAACAGCTAAAACTTACTTTGGGATGCAGGACAACCTCATTTATTGGGTATCAAAGGAGCTTGTACTCCAGCTGTCAGTAACCAAGCTACTGAAATCAGTGGTTATGAGAATGCCCTAGAGTCATGAATTGGGAGGGGTCACCTTGGTATGGATAAAACTAAAGCAAAGGTCCTAGCCAGGTTTTATAGAAGATGTTTTAAAGAACATTGAAAATTATTGTGCTTGGTGTCCTGAGCCCCTACAAACTGCTCCTAACCTGGAATTCAGTAAACCTTTTGATCCCATTGTCAGTAACTGGGGTTCTGTTTCAAAGGACTGCTGTAGATAGCATGTATATCATGGCACCATTGGATAGCTCCAGAAATAGACACCACTATATATTGAAGGTACTGGACTATGCTACTGAGTTCCCTGAAGCTATTCCCTTATGGAAGTCTAACCCCAAGGCAGTTGCTAGGGAACTAGTATTACCCATCTCCCAGGTAGGGATTCCAGCAGAGACTTCTAACAGACCAAGGTCCAACCCTCATATCCAAAGTCATAAAGTCCCTGTGTCAAAGCCGATAAGTAAATCAACTGCAAACCTCAGTGTATCCCCCCCCAAATAAACTGCTTGGTAGGAAGCGTAGCTAAACTCTGAAATCCATGTAAGGAAAATTATTGAGAAGGATGGGAAAGACTAGGGTCAGCTGTTAGCGTATAAAATGCTCTTAAGTTAAGAAGTAACTCAAGCACCAATAAGATTCATACCTTTTGAACTGTTCTATGTCAGGTGCCCCAGAGGCCTTTTGAATATTGTGAAAGAAACATGGGAGGAAGAAAAGAAACCTTTTAAGAGTGTTGTAGGGTATTATATTGATGTACAGGAAAGATTGCAAGTAGTGATGCCAACTGTGTTGGAACACTAGAAAAGGAGACACAATTCAATAAGGAGTCTCTATAACTTGAGTTTAATTCTGGTACCTACAACTGAGAACAAATTCCTGGCTAAAGGGCAAGGACCCCGTAAGATAACTGAATGTTAAAATGAAGTAACTTATAACTTTATTTTATAAATATTATCAAGCCCTGGAGAAAGATACAGATAAATGTGGCAAACAAGGTAACTCAGGTAAGGGACCATGATACAGGAGAGGAGAGGAGAGTATTGGCTATCCCAAATCTAGTGGTAGATGAAACCAGCATTCCTTCTGACCTTCTGAGGAATCTTTGTTTTGTTCTTCTTTTTTTTTTTTTTTTTTTAGAGTTGCCAGGAAAGATATTTCTTATTAAATATCTCATTGACTTAACTCTAGGGAAAAGGTTAGCCTAACACTCTACAGAGTATCAGAAACGCAGAAACATGCAGACATGCAGTCATAGAAGTAAAGAAAATACCAAAATTAGTTGTTATTGAAAAGTCAGTAAGACTCTGGAACAGTCCGATTGAACCTGACCACCCCCCCTCAAAAAAAAAAAAAAAAGATGATACAGTCTGTGTTTTTGCAATGACTTCTGGAAATGTAACAGCATCTCTACGTTTGTCAGCTACCTAATGCTCAGGGTAGGTAAGGTGGTGGATTACTTGGGTAAGGTTAGATTCGTAAATACTTTGGTTTAACCAAAGGTTGTTGGCAAAGTCATTTAACCAATGAACCTACAGAGAAAACTGCATTTTCTACAGCTGATGGGTTACCAAAATGCTGTCTTCCCATTTGGTCTGCATAGGACTCCAGCCATGTTTCAGAGACTAATGAACTCAGACTGAAGCCTCACCACACCTATGTTGCAGCCTATTCAGAAGACTGGCATTCTTACTTTCCTAAGGTGCAGGCAATACTTAACTTCATTTAAACCAGAAGGGTTCATTGTTAACACTCCTAAAGAGTAAAGAAGGAATTACAGAGGTAAAATATCTTTGATGTATGATTAGAAGACTAAGCCACAAAAAGAGAACGCTGATGTTGTAAGAGAGTGATCTGTGTTTCAGACGAAGAAATAGATAATGATTTGTTGGACTTGTTGGATATTTGTGAAAGCTGTTGCCAGGGAAAGTGCTGGCCATAAAAGGCAGTGAGATATTAAAGCTGATTTCTTCTTAATGAGCTCCCTTTGGATTGCGTACTTAAGCATTCTGAAAGAGACAGTGTGTTTAAATGGGCTCACTCTAGGGTGCAATTCCAGAGATTATCAGGAGTGAGAGAAATACCGTGCACCTGTTGTAACTGATAACATAAAGTCATTAAATGACTGAACTGTGCATTTTACTAGAAACATCTTATTTTAGTTGCCTGTTTCCTTTTGATTACATTATGGCAAAACCAGCCTGCTTTGATGTTGTGCCAATAAAAATAGACTGTTTTCTGAAGAAACAGTGTACTCACCACCTGAAATGTTGACATCACCTGGAGCCATTCAGTGAATTTCTGTGATGCCATTGTGCCATATTGTAGAAGTATATAACAGGACTAATGCCACATGGAACTTTGAAACTCCTGCCATGAGTGAATAGTCAGTGATCGAGTGTTGTGCCTGGTACTGTTCTTCCAGTGAGCATTGTTAGCACTGACCTTTGCACCATTTACTGATAGTGTACATATATAATTACAACTTTGGTGCTTTGAATCATTAGTGTTTTAGTATTTAGACCCTTCCTAGAAATTCAGTTCATTAGCACTCATTAATACTCCCTTTTTCCAGATAGCATTCAGAACACAGAGGCAATGTCTGCCTCATATTCCCTGACAACTGTCTGATTCTTCCTATTGACTATTCCCTGATGTAAGGGAGGGGAGGAAGTATTTTTTAATTGTGGAAATCAAATTCTTCAAAGACTGTAGGCTGTACCCAGCATGTTGTCAGTTCCACTACCCACCCCATGCTCACCATGTCCTAGAGAAACAAATACACATTCTTATGCTGAGGTACTTAAAAAGAAAGTTCCTGTCTTAACCACAAAGTCCTCCTAGATGAAGGTTTGGTGTAAGGACACTCATTTTCACACTAATAAGCAAACAACATACTGATACTACAGATAACACAACTATATAAAGGGTCACTCAACTCACAGGCCAAAACCCTTAAGACAGCCCAGCTGGGATAGTACATCTTGTAACATCTTGCTCTTATGTGACTCCTTAGTTAGACATGCAGATACACCACTCATCAGACTGAGAAAGGACAGAGTGATTGGTTAACTGCCTGTCTGGTACCAGGATCCTTAGCTTCACAGGTCTTTTCACCCTAAGTACAAATATGACATGGTCATTGCCCACATGGGAAAGAATGACTTGAGACATACACCCTCAGATCATTTTTATTTATTTATTTATTTATTTATTTATTTAACATTTGTTGACCGGGAAAGTCCGACTAGGTTCCACAGAGCCTGTTTTCAGCAGAGGCCCGGGGAGAAATGCTCCAGATGCATGTCTTTAGAATGTGGGAGGAAACCGGAGTACTCGGAGGAGTACCCGGAGTACCCGGAGGAAACCCACATGAACGCAGGGAGAACGTGCAAACTCCGCACAGAAGGCACCCCAGCCAAGAATTGAACCAGAGAACCTCTTGCTGTGAGGCAACAACGTTAACCGCTGCATGACTGCTCCGTCATATTAAGTGGGACATGCTGAAGCACTCTGAATATGCAGCTGAAATGTCTGTGAAACTAGTATTGAGCAGTATAACCTACCATCACTAAGAATGATGCCTCAGGACTTCCAAAATGGCTGCACATTGAGTAACAGCTTAACTCTAGCTCTCCCAGTGTGAAAACAGAAACTCAACAGAGAAGGTCAGTAGACTTTTGTGTCTATGGGTAAATTTCAGTAACTGGCAAGTAAGTGTACTGCCTGGATGCCAGGAAAAAAGAAATGCAGAGCATATGGAAAAAATCAGCTACAAAAAGTGAGGAAGAAACACTGACTGGGGAAAGTTCTTCAGTTCAGCAAAAAGCAATGCGACCTCCAGACATGACTTCCAGTAACCTCCATGGAGACAACTGCACACAGACCTAGTTAAAATAAATGAAACATTGATGGAGTATATCAACACAAACAACAAAAGGCTGGAAGCAATTGAAGAAACTTTAAGCTGATATTGGGATCAGGTGATAAAGCTGCGAAAATCAGAGGTTCAAATGAAGAAAAGACTGTCTGAATATGAGACTGCTCAGGAAGAGATGTTTCAAAAAACAATAAAATTAGAGGACAGAGCACATAAGGAAAACCTGAGATTTTCACTTATACAAGAGAAGCTGGAAGGAACAAACTGCATTATTTTTATGAAAGCACAAATAAGCATCTGGACTGGTATTACATGGCAGAAGTTATTACATGAAAGGGTACATCACATGTATGCTCCAAACCTGGCTATGAGAAAGCAGCATAGGCCTTTAAAAGTAAGGATGCAATCCTACCAGCATAAGGAGTTGATTCTGACAAAACTGTGGCAGAAGGACAAAATACTAAAAATGGGAGACAACAGAGTGGTTTTGGAGATTGATTACTCATTGTACACCACACAGAAGAGGAGTAAATTCATTCCACCACTCAGGGAATGTCAAGATGCAGGTGTGAGATTTAAACTGCTATACCCAGCTGTCTTCAAGGGATTCTTTCCTGGAAGGACAAAATCATTTTTTGATGAAGTACATGCTAAGGAGGAAATACAAAAGTTTGTCCAAGAAAAAGTGAGCTGTGAAACAGAAGGAGATTCTGCTGCTTGTTCTTTTGGTAATAAAGAACACAGACAAACTGTGTCAGTGAAACCTTTTCTACTATTCCAATGGAAAATTTGGAGAGAAGAAAGGGAGCACATGAGTTGAACAGAAGAATCAAGAGTATGTTGGAAATGGAGATGAACAGTAATAAAACCAGTAAATTAATGTGGGATTACAATGCAATAATTATATTTGTGAAATATGACAGAACAAGAAAATCTGGAAATATTGGGCTTTTTCAGAATCTGTTGGACCCATGGGGGACTCGAAAGTATATGCCCTACTTCATGTCATTAATGTTCAGAAAAATACTTTGGGGGAGGGGAAGAGAGGGAAGAAAGTTACCTGTAAGTAAAGAAAACATTTTTTTTCTTAATAGTTCTATTTTTGTGGTGTTTGCTTTTCTTTGCATGCTATAAAGTAAGGTTTTCACAGTTATTTTTAAGTGTAATGGGAATTGTAAATGGGTGCTGCTGTTCTTTATTCCCCTTCTTTCTCTTTTCTGTCTTTCTTCTTCAGTTTTAAGAAATGCAGGCACTGCAATGTAAAAAAAAGCCTGGTTAAAAGAGCATGACAAAATAAAAAATAATATGCTTTTTCTCATTCTTGAATGGGGGAAATGACTGGATTAAGGACCTTAGATTGATTTAGTAACAAGTTTTAAGAAAAAGCAAGTAAATGAAAACAAAATACTATGAGGCCTTTTTAAAGCAAGTGAATGGCTCTCATGTCTCTATGGAAACAATCTGATAAAGAAAAAATGACTGTCTAGTTCTCATGTCTCCATGGAGACAATCTGTTAAAGATAAATTGGTTACAGTTTGGAGGAGAGTGATTGGCTGGAAAAAAAAGAGAAACTGACTAGGAGATAATGTTCTCTGAAAGCATTCAGGAGTTTTCCCTGCTGGCAGAGCTATAAAATAAGACAAAAAAATACAGCACTTAGTAGAAGCACAGGCTGCACTATGCATCTTAGCATGAATAACCTTTCCTTTGAGATAACTCAAGTCTGTGAGTGTGGCTGTCAATCTGGGACATTTGTTCCTATTTGGAAGGTAAAACTGCAATATTTGAAGATGTACATAGTTTTGTGTGTTAGTATTAAACAAATAGGTTTTAGGGGGTATTGGGGATTTGTTTTTTTTTTTTTGTTTGAGGGTTTTCAATAAAAACATTTTGTAAGATGTGACATAGGCTAAAATGGATATGACAAGAAACAGCTATATAAAAGTTGAACTTACCAAACAGTATATGCATGTAACACAAAAGCTGGAACTAGACATTTGACAAAAATGTGTTATATATAAAAGGTGGGAATAACTTTTTATTACAATGATGCTTTCTGTATGTCTTTAAATGTCAATGGTCTCATAGTTAACTATATTAAACATGTAGAGTGCAAATAGCTATGTTAAAGGAGGCACACTTGGAAATAAGTGAACTTGTGAATTTGATAAAGAAAGGTTTTCAGGGTGGTTATTCAGTGGAATATCTCGGACAAAGGAAAAGAGGAGTACCTATATTAATTGGAAGAGGAGCTCCAATAGTGATAGAAGAGGATAAAAAAAGATAATAATGGCAGATCTGTAGTGCTAAGGGACTACTGGCAAGAGAGGAGGATTACACTAACATGTATTTATATTCCACTTAAAACTGCTATAATGGAGCTTAAGAAAATTCTTGGAGAAATAATCAGTTTTCAGCAAGGAATATTCCCTATAGGTGGGACTGGAATTTGATTTGAAGTACAGAAGATGTGTTTGAGGGGCACAGAAGGGAAAGTATAACAAAAGAGGGTAGATTTTATGAAGAAATTTATGAAAATATTTGGCATGGAAGATATGAATTCAATAATAGGAGTTCAAAGTGAATTTACATATTATTCCCCAAGATATACAAATTGGACTAGGCTAGACATAATTTACATTTCACAGGAACATTTGCATTTAATTGAAGGCCTTGATATGCACCCAATAACTATTTCAGATCATGCACCAATAATAATTAAAATAAAAACACATAGGTTCATAGGTTCATAGGTTGGTACTAGGCTATCATCCCTAGGGCCTATACAAGCCTAGCCATAACAATTCCCTGGCTATTTCTTCCCACATTATTTACTTTCCTGGACCCCTGTCTAGCAGGGCGACTGACGTGATCCCTGGGGTGAATTTCCTTTCTCCCATCCAATCGTCAAGGTTCCTCTTGAAGAGGTCCAAAGAGGCACTCTGCTTGACATGTATGGGCAATCTATTCCAGAGTCTGGGGAGTCTCTGGGTCAGGAACCTATCCCTCCAGCATGTTTTGTTTATTGTGATGACAAGGTTTAGATCCCTGGAGCATGTAGCTCTGAGGGATTGGGATTTCTTTAAGTGTAGCATGTCCAACAGCTCTGGGTTTGACATGGCCTTGTATGTTAAGCAGAGATCGCCTCTGAGTAGACGATATGCGACAGAGTATAGCTAGAGTTTTTTAAGGCGGTCAGCGTAGGGCATCTGCTTTAGGCCTGTGATTCTTTTAGTGAGGTATTTCTGAGGCCTTTCCAGTTGTTGCAGATGTCTTGAGAGGTACATATCAAATGGGGCGTAATGGTAATGAAATAAAAATGAGACACTGGCACTCTCCAACTTGTCTGTTGAAAAGAGAGGAATTTAAGGAATGGGTGGTGAAATTATTCAGGAGCTATTAGAGAAGATACACATTTCTTCTGAAAATATAGCTGGGGAGTAGGATAAAATTAAATTGACGTTTAAAAATAGGGTGGAAATAAAAGAAAGGGAGATATGCTTAAGAAGGGATGCTGGCGCTTCCCCACCTATGTGTTGAAAAGAGAGGAATTTAAGGAATGGTAGCAGAGATTATTCAGGAGCAAACTGAAAGGATATAAATTACTTCTGAAAATACAGCTAGGGAGTGAGATACAATTAAGGTGGAGTTTAAAAATAGGATGGAAATAAAAGAAAGGGAGCTATGGTTAAGAAGTAACAAGAATTATTTAGAGGGACTGCCAAACGTTAAAGTATTGCAGAACAGGGGGAATATCACAGAACAAGAAGAGGAGCAACTGCATAATGCTAAGCAGAAAATAAGGGATTACCTCAATAATATACATAGGTTTAGAAAGACTGCTGTTAAGCAACTGTTTTTTGATGATAACACTAGACCACAGAAACATTTATCATAACAACTCAGGCAACAGAAAGTAGAAAGGGCTGTCACCAAGCTTAGGGAGCCTATAACAAGCAGGATAACAAGATATCCTGTAGAGGTATTAGAAATATTTTGGAAATTCTATGAAAGTCTGTATAAAGCAGAGAAATATGAAAGTCAAGAAAAGATACAAATGGAAATGTTTATGGAAGAATTAAATATGCCAAAGTTAGAGGTCGACGAGGCTCAATTACTAACAATTAGGATAGGAGGAGATCAGGTAAAAATTGTGATGCATATCTAACCTACGGGAAATTCCAGAGGAATGGATGATAGTTCTGTGGATGTTTGGAAGCTAGGAGGGAAAACTGATAAAGATCTGGAAGGTTTTGTTTAACAGTACTTTAAGAGGAGGAGAAGTACCAGCATCCTGGAAGAAGGCGGTGGTAGCTGTAATACCTAAAGAGGGTAAAGATCCATCAGACCCAGCTTCATACAGGCCCATTTGAATACTAAACCATAATTATAAAATGTTCATATCTATAAGGACTAAATGAATGGCAAAAGTAATGCCAAAATTAATAGATATAAATCAATGTGGTTTTGTCAGGGGGAGGCAAACATTTGACAACATTAGTAGAACACTGATGTTCCAGAGGGAATCAGGATGTAAGAAAACACCATTGTTGTTGGTGGGGCTTGATGCAGAGAAAGCATTTGACAGAGTAAGGTGAGACTTTATGAGCAGGACAATGGAAGTATTTGCATTTCTGGAAAACAATATAAGGTTGATTAGGAAGAAATATGAGGAATCAGAGGTGAAAATTAAACTGGGTGGGGTCCTCTCTGATAATTTCTGCTTGAGCAGAGGAACCAGGCAGGGATGTCCTCTTTCCCCTTTGTTATTTGCATTAAATTTACAACCATTGGAAAAGAAAATAAGGAACTCAGGAATTCAAGGATATAATTGGTATGCTAGTCAATAAAAGCTGGCTCTCTTTGCAGATGATGTTATTTTATACCTGACAAAAGCAAAAAGGGGCATTATGCTGTTATGGAACATTTTCAGACAGTTTCAAATCTTTTTTGGGATACAAAATTAATGAAGTCAAAACAAAGGCAATAGCAGTAAATTATGTACCCACACGTGAATTGGTTCAGCAATATTCATATTTATGGGAACATGATAAAATGAAGTACTTAGGAGTATGGATTAAAAATAATTCTGGTGTGGCAGCTAAGGATATGTGGGAAGAAACTAAACAAAAGATAATACAAAAACTGAGAAAATGGAAGCTTTGTTATATGGATATGGATAGTAAGATACAAGCAGTTAAAATGTTTTAGTCCCTTTAGTCTTACACACAGGAGAGGCATATTTTTATCAACCAGAGGAGAAGTTGTGGGTAGCATTTAATAAAGAGTTGAAGGACTTTATCTCGGAGGAGAAGACAGGAAGAGTCAAGTGGGATCAGCTGATTCTTCCAACAGAATAGAGCAGACTGGGATTTCTCAATTTGAAAGGGTATTTCAGAGCTACACAGGTAAGGCTCCTATACACAGCACAAGCAGAAAATTATAATTCAAAGTTGAAAGGGATGACAATGAAATGGAGGGGGGGGGTGAAGAAACAAGGACAGACTGGGATTTTGGAAGCAGGTGTTTAAGGAGAATAACAATAATCATACAGAATATTATATCTATAAGTAGCAGAAAGTGTCCTAAGAACTTAGACAACTAGGGAATGGAGAAAGGAAATTCTGCCTATAGGGATGACTGGAATTAGGGATATAGCTAATAGGCAAGAGAGGGCTGGAATTTATTGGAGGAAACTGGCAAAGGAACCAGGATATTGGAAGCAAATAACTAGAGCGGGAAAGATGATAGAATGGGAAGCTGCCAAGAATTTATTTGGACTGCAGGTTAGAGATTGCTTTCCATATTAGGACCAGAGCTGGCCTTAGCTGAAATGGCACCCTAGGCGAAGTAGTGCTTCGGCGCCCCTTAAGCCCCACCCATGCCATACTCATGATACACCTCTATTTGAGCCACACCCACAGATACATCACTCCCCATGAAAGCCACTGCAGTTATTTCCTTCAATTTTTTTAAATGTATGAAAATAAGTTTCTACTGTAATGAGTTTTGCATTACCAAGCATTTTCCGAAAGTTAGGAAGTCCAAAATTAATACCAGAGTTCATCTGACAAGTAATAAGATCAACACTCAGAACCAGCTGAGACACACACACACACACACACACACACACACACACACACACACACACACACACACACACACACACACACACACACACACACACACAGCTGGCAGGTACCATTCACCCAGGCATATGAGGCTTTGTCCTTCTGATTACAGGACATTTATTGAAGAATGTTTTGATGGTTACATTTCACAGCCCCCCTGCCTTGAACATAACTTTTGGTCTGTCTGTGTCAGGACTGGAATGACAAAAAACAAAGGGAGACCCGGTTACATTTTTCTACTCACTTTGAATGCTGTTTCTTTAAATTAATCACTAGTTTTTCAGCAAAACACTTATGCTTCTATCTACCTGTTTATGCTTCTTGATTGTATTGTCATAATTATTTATTAAATGTAATTCACCTCGTTTTTTTTTTGAAAAGTTGCCAGTTTTAGGAAGGATTAAGAGGGGCAGAGCAAAATTTGGAGTCAAAATAAAACAAGTTGAGAAAGCAGTAAACTGCAACAACCACAGATTTGCAAGCAACCAAAGATCTGCAAGCAGCACTGTCAAGATCCCACCACCCATTTATAACTAAACCTGGTGAGAAGACAAATGAAACATTCGCATACAATGGCTGAACAAGACACAGGTACATTCACTTAACGCAAGAGAAGTAAACACTTACTCCAGATGCTATCTTCTCTGCAACATTTGTATTACCACAACAAGTGCACAGGACTGGACAGTCTTTGCTGTCCTTACCATTCTATACTGCTGTTTAAATCCAAAAGCACCACCAACAGAAACTAACCCTACACACAACTGTGCCACATTTCACAGAAGACACAAATATTTTTTCCAGTAAACAATGAAACAAACCACATGAACTCAATGGCAAAACTGTCCAAATCAGAATATTTCAACCATAAAGGCCACTCAAACCTGTGTCATTACAACCCACCAATATCAGTCAATATGCACAATCTCTACAGAAGTAAAAGTCATCTGAATAATTCCACATTAAACAGATCCGTAACTAATGAAAAGGTTGCTGCTAGCAAACACCTTTATATTTCAGTGTTTCATCTACCAGTTCAGTGTCTGCTGTCATTGAAGAATAAATTACCTACGTTACATTATAAAGAATGGTAAGCTGGTAATATTGCACTAGGGAATGCATGGCAAACTGAAAACAGATTCATCGTTACTAGGCATCTCATCCAAAGGAGGGCATACTCAGGACTGCAGCACCCCACCCCCTTAAAATATAACACAGTATCAAGGATGAACAGAATTACCTCTTGCCTCAGTGTATGGAGAAAATTTAAAGAACTGCTTGACAAGCAAAAATACAAAAAAAAATTCTGGAATTGAACAGACATGCAACAACAGGAATGACTAGAAGGCTGATGGACACTCTTGTAAATAGTTATTTCTTTGTTTCTGTATTAAGGTTCATAGGTTCTTAGGATCATAGGATTGGCCTGGAGGCCCTTATAAGCCTAGCCAAGAATTTTGCCCATGTTCCCTATAAGGTTAGGTTTTTTTTCTTACTTTTAAATATGTATATACATTTCTGATTACAAATTTTGTACTGATTATGTTTTATGAAAATGTAATAAAAACATTTTAAAAAAAGAAATTCTGATCAGTTATTAATTTCTTATGAAGGTAAGAATAAAGGACATACTGGGTCAAAATAGACTTTCTCCAAATGATTGTCTCATTCTATTACCTTTTGTTACACCCAACAGAATTAAGCAATTCCATGCAGGGACAATACTCACTCTACCAGGGCACTGGCCTCATCTGTGGCTTTTTAGAAAGGGATGGATTCTAGAGGTACTCTAGAATCAGCAACTTGGCCATCAGTACATACTTTTACAAGGCACTCAAACATAGCTGCTTCTATAGGTTTATATCAGACTTAGCTCAGACCATTCTCCAGCGGCATCTGCGCCCTCATCCTTCCTCCATCCAGTTAGTATATACTATGGTAAATGACCCTTACAGCTAAGGCTACTACAGCAGTGATTCAATGATGGACAGAGTACATTTATGTAAGTAAACTTAATATAACAGTACCTGTTCGAATGATCACTGCTGCAGTAGCCACTCTCTCCTGTAACCCCCACCCACCTTCTTTTTGTATGTTTTTGTTGTTAGGTTAAAAGCTTCTTTTTATTTTCCTAGTATTGACTTTTTCAGAGCTCCAGTCTCCCTCTCAGTTCACCTGAAAGCTCTAAACGTCTTGAGACTAAAATCATTCCTTTTCTTTAGCTCTGCTCAAGCTGATTAATAATTTGGGCACATGTAAGGTGTCCTTAAGCTTTAGAAGTGGCCAGCTGTTATATCCTTAGCAAGAAACAACCTGTATAGCTAAGTATATTGCAGCTGGGATCATTTGAACATTAGCTGTTATGGTAAGGTTTCTTGCACAGCTGTGCTTTCTTATATTGAGAGGATATTTGAAAACATTAAATTGGTAATAGCTAGGAGTTTGATTGTGAATATTATGGAAACCTCCAGCCCACATTGAGAATCATGTGTACTCCAGAGGACCTAATAGTTGTCATGCACAATCAGGGAAGAAGCAACAGTTCTAACAGAGCAAGAAGAAGAAGCAGAATGGATCAGAACTGATAAAGATGTACAGCAAAACTGTGTACTTTACCACACCTCTTTAATTTATTTGCAGAAAACAAATCATCAGAAAAGTGGGTGAAGAAATTCAAAATGTAAAAACTGAAATATGACTTCTAAACAATTTTTCTATACCGATTACACCACATTATTGGCTGAAAATTAAGACAATCTGAAATATATGCTTATCAAAAGTAAATAACATAGACTTAAAATTGATTTGCCCCTTAACATGAAGATGATAACCTTATTGACAACTGTCAAATTTAAATAAAAAAGTAGTAGACAACTTCAGATTGTTTGAATTAACAAACAGAAATAAAATGACAAATAGTGAAGAAATCCAACAGAGAATCAATCCTGTCAGAATGGCCATGAAGAATTTAGATAAGATATTTAGTGCCAAGATGTATCCTTAAGTACAAAGATTCAGCTTTTCTAGTCTATGTTATTTTCAACAATGTCAAAAGAATGTGAACATTTTACAGTAAGGAAACAAGGCAGAAAGAAAACTGGCACATTCAAATTATAATGTTGGTGAAGAATGCCACGGACCGCCAGAAAAAATAATCAGTTACTGCTGGAGGAGATAAAATCTAAGTACTCACTGGAAGCTCCAATGACAAGGATTCAGCATTCACACTGAAGACATATCATGCATATACAAAGATATATCACACTAAATGGGTATTCCTGTACTCAATGGAGTCTGCATATTAAGTAGTCCATTTCCTATTGGAAGCTGTTAGTATTTCACAGGAAATGCCCTTGGAGCTTTCAGAAAGAGGGTCAAGCCTTCACCATAACAGTTCAACTAATGAAAGACCACCTGAGTGGCAAATGAGGAAATCCCATCCCTCAACTATAAAAAGGAAATGTACCTTTCCTTTGAAATGAATGTAGGAAGTTAGTGTGCAAACAAAAGATTCATTTCATCTAATCACAACAGATGAAAACAATGCTGACACCACTCAATACCATTTCCTGGCAAGCTTCTTACCTCTCACTTGTCCATTCTTGCTCCAGTACGCAACGTCTTCTGCAATTAAAATTCCGCGCCCCCAAAACAAAGACATACATAATCTGTCACACAGGCATATCAGATGTTTGTGACCTGTTTACATCATCTGTGGCCACTAAAGGAGGAAAGGAGGGCATTCTTAAAGAACATCCTTAAAAAATTTTTTTTTTTTTTTTTAATAAAAAGAAAATGAATCTCCATTTTACGGACAGTGTACCGCCGAGAACAGCACAAACTCAGACTGAATAGCAAAAAAAAAAAAAAAAAAAAAAACCAACAAAAAAATCATTTAAATAACTAACTAACTAAAATTGCGCCCTTTATGTGATCGGTCTGTATGGCGCCCTAGGCGGTTGCCTAGTTCGCCTATGCCTAAGGCTGGACGTGATTAGGACTGATATCAAAGTATAGTCAAAGAGAAAGATAGAGGGTGTCCACAATGAAAGACCAGCACTGGTAGAGTTTTTAGTAGAATCTAGAACGGAAACTGTCATTAAAACAGGAATAATTAGTACAGCATATAAAATATTGCATGATAACTATAAGAATCAATCAGAGGAGGTTAGAAAGGATTGGGAAGAGAGACTGGATAAGCAATTCACAAAGAAATAATGGGAGGATATATGTATGTCTCTCAAATATGCAACAAAATCTAGAAGATTTAGGATTTTTGCTTGGAAATGTTTACACAGATATTTTTATATCTCAAATAGACTCTAAATAATTTTTTTCTCAGTTAGATAGCAAATGGTGGTGTGGCAGGGAAGAAAGAGTTAATTGGGAACATATTTTCTGGTTGTGTGGCAAGTTGGTAGACTTTAAAGATTCTCTGTGGGATGCACTGTCAGAGATGCTGGGTTGGCAGATTGATGTGACGAGAGAGATGATTTTTCTAAGCTATGATGTAGAATTGGAAATGATTAGACATGGTAAGGCCTTGCTGTGTCTAATTATGGTGGCTGCCAAAAAAGCAATTACTAGAAAATGGAAATCAAAATCTAAACCAACTGCACTAGAAGTAGTGAATATAGTAACAACGATAAATGACTGGAAATGAGATGTTTAGAAAAGGGTAGGAGCAAAGTACTTAGGAAAAAATGGGAATTGTGGAAACAGTACATACAGGGGAGGAATGAGGTTTAAATGAAGGCAGGACATAAATGAGCTATGAAATGTCTGACTGAAAATGATTGAGTAGATTATAAGTGATGTATAATGTTTGCAACTGGGAGTGTATCAGTATTGCTTGTGATGTAAAATGCTTGCAACTAGGATTGTGTCAGTGTGGTCTGTTTTCATTTACATAAATGTATAATTTCCTATGTCATAAGTGATGGTTTGATAAAGATGTTTCTTATTAAAAAAAAGGCAGATGTTGAATAATTTATGTAATGTTGCTTAAGTTAAGTTACTTGAAGGGGATCCAGTAGATGTCAGCATAGGAGGAGATGACTGACCACCCTGCCTGCTTGGTTAAGCATGGCCTGCCTGCACTTCTCTCCTCATGAATTCCGTATATTGGACATGACGTTTTCATCCCCAAGAGTGCCTTTTTTAGGCAAGGCCAGTCTCCTCAGTTTCCTCACATAACCAGTCAAAATCGGAATTATATAAAGTTAACACTGCTCGGTGCTAAAAGCCTTAACAAGACGTTGCGCTCCATAGAGGCATTCCTAACTCTTGAAAATGTAAATTCCCATGTAATTAATGGAACATAATTTAAGAACAGTGATAACCCACCTACAGTGCAGGGTTTCAATGCCTACCACTCTTTCAAATCCATTGTGGAAATGACAGTGTTACTGTACAAGGGGCGTGTCTGTATTCCCAGGAAGCCATCTCACCTCTAGACTTGTAAGCCAGGACAACTACCTTAAACTCCTTTATATCCTTTTAAGGATAAATAGAGCTTCATACAATATCATAGCCAATTACTGTGGCCCCCCCATGTCATATGCAGCCAATGAGGTGTATCTAAACAAAGTTTCATCTGTCCCTATCGAGCCTAACACTTTTCTCTTGGGAGATTTTAACTATCCTTCCATTAAGTGGGAAACCTATACCACTCAAATAAATATTTACAACGTTTCTTGTAGTTCATTAATGCCAACTCTCTAGATCAAGTGGTTCAAGTCACAACTAGGGTTTCAAAAATATTTGACCTAGTTCAAACTAATATAGCCACCCTATAATAAACACCTATAGTTATCACATTGCTGGTCAAATTTTAACCACCATTCAGTAACACTCACTATGAGGATAAAACCTGACTTACCAAAAAAGGTTTCTATCTTTAGAGACTACCCTAAGGCAAATCTAATCCAGCAATCAATGAAATAGTGAAATTTAAGTCACACTTCTACTTGATGTCCTTATCTCTCACACTAACACATTTCTGGATAATATGTACATCCTCCTCAAAGCCTGCATTGAAGGATCTGTCCCCATAAGATACAAGTACAAGGCCAAATTCAGGAGTAAACCTTACTGTTTAACTGCACTGTAAACAAAGTATACAATAATAAGAAGAAATTTATAGCCCTTAAAAGCAAACTTAATGCCCTATCATCTAGACATAAATTCAAAAGGTTCAACAAAGAGCTCAGAAGCAAAATCAAATTCATCAAAGGTAAGTATGAACTGAGAATTGCCACCTTTGCTAAGGACCGCCACAAAGCCTTCTTCAGCTGTATCAGAAACCTTAGAGGAAATGCCTAGAAATGTTCAACCGTTACTCATCACCTAAGGACATAGCCAACATATTAGTAGACAAATTCACCTCAGACTTTACTCCCCTATCTCCTCCTAACTTTCTCAAACTTATTAGTAGACTCACCCCACCCCCTCTGATCACTTCTGATCAAGTCCTGAATGCATTCCCCAAGGCCACAAACACTAGCTCCATGGGTCATCATAATATACCAGGTTGCCTTCTTGACAGTACTAAACACTGTCTGGCACAGGAAGTTGTGCCACAGGAATGGAGAATTGTGGTACACTCTCTTCAAAAAGGAAATATTTACCAGTGGTGTCCCTCAGGGATAGTTCCTAAGACCTCTTCTTTTTGGTATTTACTTCACTGACATTAAGGCTGACATCCACAGCCTGTAGCTGAGCCAGTCGACAAATGACTGCAAACTTGGAGTTGTCATTAAGCTTCCATCAGACTTCCAGAATCTTCAGGAGGGACTAACAGGCACTGATAGGTGGTGCCTAGACCACAGCTTAAAACTAAATGTCAAGAAATCTAGCACTGTGTTCTTTGGCAAAACAAGGCACTCAAGCACCTACCACATATGTGATACTTTTTTGAAAACTGATTCAGTGATTATGGACCTAAGCATCTTCAGTGACAATGAGCTATCCTCTTTGATAACCACGTATTCACTGTTGTTAGGAAATCCTTTTGCCCAACCAGAATGATCACCAGGGGTACTTCAGGACATTGGTCTCCTATAACTGAATTAAATGAGCTAAGATGATTGTTAAAAGTAGTGGAATATTTTTGTTCTGTTGGTATTGATCCACGAGAGATAGTAGGTGACCTGGAGGAAAAAGATTTCAAAAAGGACAGAAAGAACTGCCACTGTTGGCTGTTTAATCCTTACTGACTTATGACTATTAGGCAGAAAGACTTGGAAAGTAATTAAACAACTGACTTCTACTGTAAAGGGCCTATGGCTGATGGATGGGCAGCTGTAAATACACTACTGGTGTGGTCTCTCAAATCCTCATTGAAAGAGGTCAAAACTCTGTATAAATTAGCCATAGCAGTAGGTACTTATGGTTGGGATATTGTGGCTATGCTGCTAATGGTTCACTAGATCAGTTGTTTAATATTAGCCTATGAACCTCAGCTGAATGGGGTGTGGAAATTTTATACTGCAAGTAATGCTTGAAAGGTAGTTATTGAATAAAACAGTTGATGTTCGACCATGCCATTGTCTCAGTTTGAGTCTTTCTTCATGACTGAAATTATACCTGTAACAAGTGACAGAGTGAGCATGGTTTTTGAAAACCAGTGAAAGGTGATACCATGGCCATTATTTACTTACAGGATGATGAGGCTATACAATAAAATAAAACAATCTTCATGGGACAGAAAACAATGTTAGAAAGAGAGGGAAACACTTTAGCCAATAATTAGGGCCAGGAAGAAAACCATGAACAAGAGTTCTGATGGGATAAAGAAAAGAGGGATGAAGAGAGAACAGACTGAGGAACAATAGAAAAAAATCTCTAATACAGGCTTGATTTGGGGGATATATGCATGTCTCTCAAATATGTAACAAAGTCTAGAAGATTTAGGATCTTTGATTGGAAGTGTTTACATCGGTATGTTTATACCCCAAGTAGACTCCAAATATTTTTTCCTCAGGTAGATAGCAAATGGAGGTGTGATAGGAAAGACAGAGGAAATTGGGAACATATTTCCTTGGAGTGTAATGAGTTTGCATACATTAAAAATTCCCTGCAGACTACTCTATCAGAAATACTGGGTGACCAGATTGGTATAACTAATGAAATGATTTTTTAGCTATAATACAGAATTGGAATTGCATAGACATAGTAAGGCTTTGTTGAGTCAAATTATGGTGACTGCCAAAAAAGTAGTTACTGGAAAATGGAAACCGTAGTCTAAACCAACTGTACTAGAAGAAGCGAATATAGTAGCAGAGATAAAACAATTGGAAATGGGATCTTTAGAAAAAGGTAGGAGCAAATTACATAGAAAAAAATGGGAATTGTGAAAACAATACATGCAACATAACATTTGGAGCGGAGGAGGAATGAGGACTCATACCTCTCAGCTGTACAGATTTTCACAGAATGTACAGATTTTTGCCATATATTTTCGGTCTGTTTTTCATAAAATTGTGGTTTTCTGGGAAATTTCTGGCAAATCATTCAAGATTGAAGTTAGAAAATAATGACATAAATTTGAGTTTCAGACTTCATACCCTTCAGAAAATGCATGCTAATGCATAACCTGTTATTTTATCAGCTTTCTAAATTTGTAAGAGCAAATTTAAAAAATTGTCCTATGTTTGGGCCTTTGTCCCACTTTTATTTATGGCTTTGTCCAGATTTCTTACTCTGAGAGGTTGAGGGGTATGAATAAGGTTTTAAGAAGGCAGGATATGAATGATATTTGTAATGTGTGACTGACAATGATTGGATAGATTATATGTGACGTATAATGTCTGTAACTAAAAATATGTCAATATGGTTTGTTTTCATTTATATAAATGCATGATTACCTATGTCATAAGCGATAATTTAATAAAGATGTTTCTTGTTGAAAAAATGCAGGCTTGACTTGTAGTTGAGAGAAAGGCTATTAATGACAGTAGTGACAGACATGGTAGTCAATGCTGTGTGCTTATATTTAGATGGCTGTAATAAATTTAATACAGCAATTCAGGCAGAAACGGGGAAGAGACATTTTAAGTCTGGCTGTCACTTGTCTGGGGTCCTAGGGAATATGCTGTAGAACTTTGGAATTTCCCGGTAAACAAATGTAAATAAATAAATAAATAAAATAAAACAGAACTTACTGTAAAAGACATCCAAAAATGTACATCCACTGTATATCTCCAGTGATTGAGAAAAATGTTATCTTAAATCCTGGACAATGATTTGACTTAGAATTTCTGCACAATGTTAGTTGTTGCATTGAGAAGGAATTGCTGGAAAGTGTAGATCAGGGTGTATGTGCTGTGTGCTGTGCCTTTAAGAAGCATGCCAAAGGCTGTACGTGCACATTTAAATTCCAGACACATGCAATCCTAGTGCCATTTTGAAAGAACAGCCAGAGCATGAGCATGCATGATCGCAGTTGTTAGTTTGCATATGTTACTTTAGTCAAAGTCAGTAAACTTCTATCGTGATGTGTTTGTATAAAATAAAGCTGCTTGAACAGAACCCACAAAGACTCTTCTATTGTGTCCAGAGTAGGAGAGTGACATGATGTCAGAAGTGGAATTGCAGAGAATAATATTCAGAGCCATGAGGTGCAGAGATGACAGTGAAGGTAAAAGTAAGAGAAACGAGCATGGAAAGAGCCAGAAAAGAATCAAAGGGAATGAGAAGTAGCGCAAAGACGAAACAGGGCATTACAAGGGCACAAACCGCATTATTAAGCACCGGAAGGCACAAAAGGTTCAGTAACAAAGGGAAATGTTTAATTCAAACGTATCTGATGAAACGATTAACAGTAAAGCAAAATGAGCAGAAGAAAAGTACAGCGGACATGAAAAGGGCTTAAACGAGCAAAACAAATATAATAAGGGCAAAAAGGGCACATTAAGCAAAAATAAGGCAAGGCAACTGCAGGGCAAAAAGGGCACGTTAAGCAAAAATAAGGCAAAGTAACTGCAGGGCAAAAAGGGCACATTAAGCAAAAATAAGGCAAAGCAACTGCAGGGCAAAAAGGGCACATTAAGCAAAAATAAGGCAAGGCAACTGCAGGGCAAAAAGGGCACATTAAGCAAAAATAAGGCAAAGCAACTGCAGGGCAAAAAGGGCACATTAAGCAAAAATAAGGCAAGGCAACTGCAGGGCAAAAAGGGCACATTAAGCAAAAATAAGGCAAGGCAACTGCAGGGCAAAAGGGCACATTAAGCAAAAATAAGGCAAGGCAACTGCAGGGCAAAAAGGGCACATTAAGCAAAAATAAGGCAAGGCAACTGCAGGGCAAAAAGGGCACAATAAGCAAAAATAAGGCAAGGCAACTGCAGGGCAAAAAGGGCACTTTAAGCAAAAATAAGGCAAGGCAACTGCAGGGCAAAACGGGCACGTTAAGCAAAAATAAGGCAAGGCAACTGCAGGGCAAAAAGGGCACAATAAGCAAAAATAAGGCAAGGCAACTGCAGGGCAAAAAGGGCACATTAAGCAAAACTAAGGCAAGGCAACTGCAGGGCAAAAAGGGCACATTAAGCAAAAATAAGGCAAGGCAACTGCAGGGCAAAAAGGGCACAATAAGCAAAAATAAGGCAAGGCAACTGCAGGGCAAAAAGGGCACATTAAGCAAAAATAAGGCAAAGCAACTGCAGGGCAAAAAGGGCGCCTTAAGCAAAAATAAGGCAAGGCAACTGCAGGGCAAAAAGGGCACATTAAGCAAAAATAAGGCAAGGCAACTGCAGGGCAAAACGGGCATGTTAAGCAAAAATAAGGCAAGGCAACTGCAGGGCAAAAAGGGCACATTAAGCAAAAATAAGGCAAGGCAACTGCGGGGCAAAAAGGGCACATTAAGCAAAAATAAGGCAAGGCAACTGCAGAGCAAAAAGGGCGCCTTAAGCAAAAATAAGGCAAGGCAACTGCAGGGCAAAAAGGGCACATTAAGCAAAAATAAGGCAAGGCAACTGCAGGGCAAAAAGGGCACATTAAGCAAAAATAAGGCAAGGCAACTGCAGGGCAAAAAGGGCACATTAAGCAAAAATAAGGCAAGGCAACTGCAGGGCAAAAAGGGCGCCTTAAGCAAAAATAAGGCAAGGCAACTGCAGGGCAAAAAGGGCACATTAAGCAAAAATAAGGCAAGGCAACTGCAGGGCAAAAAGGGCACATTAAGCAAAAATAAGGCAAGGCAACTGCATGGCAAAAATGGCACATTAAGCAAAAATAAGGCAAGGCAACTGCAGGGCAAAAAAGGGCACGTTAAGCAAAAATAAGGCAAGGCAACTGCAGGGCAAAAAGGGCACATTAAGCAAAAATAAGGCAAGGCAACTGCAGGGCAAAAAGGGCACATTAAGCAAAAATAAGGCAAGGCAACTGCAGGGCAAAAAGGGCACATTAAGGAAAAATAAGGCAAGGCAACTGCAGGGCAAAAAGGGCACATTAAGCAAAAATAAGGCAAAGTAACTGCAGGGCAAAAAGGGCACATTAAGCAAAAATAAGGCAAAGCAACTGCAGGGCAAAAAGGGCACATTAAGCAAAAATAAGGCAAGGCAACTGCAGGGCAAAAAGTGCACATTAAGCAAAAATAAGGCAAGGCAACTGCAGGGCAAAAAGGGCACATTAAGCAAAAATAAGGCAAGGTAACTGCAGGGCAAAAAGGGCACATTAAGCAAAAATAAGGCAAAGTAACTGCAGGGCAAAAAGGGCACATTAAGCAAAAATAAGGCAAAGCAACTGCAGGGCAAAAAGGGCACATTAAGCAAAAATAAGGCAAGGCAACTGCAGGGCAAAAAGGGCACATTAAGCAAAAATAAGGCAAGGCAACTGCAGGGCAAAAAGGGCACATTAAGCAAAAATAAGGCAAGGCAACTGCAGGGCAAAAAGGGCACATTAAGCAAAAATAAGGCAAGACAACTGCAGGGCAAAAAGGGCACATTAAGCAAAAATAAGGCAAGGCAACTGCAGGGCAAAAAGGGCACATTAAGCAAAAATAAGGCAAGGTAACTGCAGGGCAAAAAGGCACATTAAGCAAAAATAAGGCAAGGCAACTGCAGGGCAAAAAGGGCGCATTAAGCAAAAATAAGGCAAGGTAACTGCAGGGCAAAAAGGCACATTAAGCAAAAATAAGGCAAGGCAACTGCAGGGCAAAAAGGGCACATTAAGCAAAAATAAGGCAAGGCAACTGCAGGGCAAAAAGGGCACATTAAGCAAAAATAAGGCAAGGCAACTGCAGGGCAAAAAGGGCACATTAAGCAAAAATAAGGCAAGGCAACTCAGGGCAAAAAGGGCACATTAAGCAAAAATAAGGCAAGGCAACTGCAGGGCAAAAAGGGCACATTAAGCAAAAATAAGGCAAGGCAACTGCAGGGCAAAAAGGGCACATTAAGCAAAAATAAGGAAAGGCAACTGCAGGGCAAAAAGGGCACATTAAGCAAAAATAATGCAAGGCAACTGCAGGGCAAAAAGGGCACATTAAGCAAAAATAAGGCAAGGCAACTGCAGGGCAAAAGGGCACATTACAAAAATAAGGCAAGGCAACTGCAGGGCAAAAGGGCACATTAAGCAAAAATAAGGCAAAGCCACTGCAGGGCCAGAAGGGCACATTAAGCGCAAATAAGGCAAGGCAACTGCAGGGCAAAAGGGCACATTAAGCAAAAATAAGGCAAGGCAACTGCATGGCAAAATGGCACATTACAAAAAATAAGGCAAGGCAACTGCAGGGCAAAAAGGGCACATTAAGCAAAAATAAGGCAAGGTAACTGCAGGGCAAAAGGGCACATTAAGCAAAAATAAGGCAAGGCAACTGCAGGGCAAAAAGGGCACATTAAGCAAAAATAAGGCAAGGCAACTGCAGGGCAAAAAGGGCGCCTTAAGCAAAAATAAGGCAAGGCAACTGCAGGGCAAAAAGGGCACATTAAGCAAAAATAAGGCAAGGCAACTGCATGGCAAAAATGGCACATTAAGCAAAAATAAGGCAAGGCAACTGCAGGGCAAAAAGGGCACATTAAGCAAAAATAAGGCAAGGCAACTGCAGGGCAAAAAGGGCACATTAAGCAAAAATAAGGCAAGGCAACTGCAGGGCAAAAAGGGCACATTACAAAAATAAGGCAAGGCAACTGCAGGGCAAAAGGGCACATTAAGCAAAAATAAGGCAAGGCAACTGCAGGGCAAAAGGGCACATTAAGCAAAAATAAGGCAAAGCAGCTGCATGGCAAAAGGGCACATTAAGCAAAAATAAGGCAAGGCAACTGCAGGGCAAAAAGGGCACATTACACAAAAATAAGGCAAGGCAACTGCATGGCAAAAAGGACACATTAAGCAAAAATAAGGCAAGGCAACTGCAGGGCAAAAGGGCACATTACAAAAATAAGGCAAAGCAACTGCAGGGCAAAAGGGCACATTAAGCAAAAATAAGGCAAAGTAACTGCAGGGCAAAAGGGCACATTACAAAAATAAGGCAAGGCAACTGCAGGGCAAAAGGGCACATTACAAAAATAAGGCAAGGCAACTGCATGGCAAAAAGGGCACATTAAGCAAAAATAAGGCAAGGCAAATGCAGGGCAAAACGGGCACATTAAGCAAAAATAAGGCAAGGCAACTGCAGGGCAAAAAGGGCACATTAAGCAAAAATAAGGCAAGGCAAATGCAGGGCAAAAAGGGCACATTAAGCAAAAATAAGGCAAGGCAACTGCAGGGCAAAAAGGGCACATTAAGCAAAAATAAGGCAAAGTAACTGCAGGGCAAAAAGGGCACATTAAGCAAAAATAAGGCAAAGCAACTGCAGGGCAAAATGGGCACATTAAGCAAAAATAAGGCAAGGCAACTGCATGGCAAAAAGGGCACATTAAGCAAAAATAAGGCAAGGCAAATGCAGGGCAAAAAGGGCACATTAAGCAAAAATAAGGCAAAGCAACTGCAGGGCAAAAAGGGCACATTAAGCAAAAATAAGGCAAGGCAACTGCAGGGCAAAAAGGGCACATTAAGCAAAAATAAGGCAAGGCAACTGCAGGGCAAAAAGGGCGCCTTAAGCAAAAATAAGGCAAGGCAACTGCAGGACAAAAAGGGCACATTACGCAAAAATAAGGCAAGGCAACTGCAGGGCAAAACGGGCACATTAAGCAAAAATAAGGCAAGGCAACTGCAGGGCAAAAAGAGCACATTAAGCAAAAATAAGGCAAGGCAACTGCAGGGCAAAAAGGGCACATTAAGCAAAAATAAGGCAAGGTAACTGCAGGGCAAAAGGGCACATTAAGCAAAAATAAGGCAAGGCAACTCAGGGCAAAAAGGGCACATTAAGCAAAAATAAGGCAAAGCAACTGCAGGGCAAAAAGGGCACATTAAGCAAAAATAAGGCAAGGTAACTGCAGGGCAAAAAGGGCACATTAAGAAAAGATAAGGCAAGGCAACTGCAGGGCAAAAAGGGCACATTAAGCAAAAATAAGGCAAGGCAACTGCAGGGCAAAAAAGGGCACGTTACGCAAAAATAAGGCAAGGCAACTGCAGGGCAAAAAGGGCACATTAAGCAAAAATAAGGCAAAGTAACTGCAGGGCAAAAAGGGCACGTTAAGCAAAAATAAGGCAAAGCAACTGCAGGGCAAAAAGGGCACATTAAGCAAAAATAAGGCAAGGCAACTGCATGGCAAAAAGGGCACATTAAGCAAAAATAAGGCAAGGCAAATGCAGGGCAAAAAGGGCACATTAAGCAAAAATAAGGCAAGGCAACTGCAGGGCAAAAAGGGCACATTAAGCAAAAATAAGACAAGGCAACTGCAGGGCAAAAAGGGCGCCTTAAGCAAAAATAAGGCAAGGCAACTGCAGGGCAAAAAGGGCACATTAAGCAAAAATAAGGCAAAGCAACTGCAGGGCAAAAGGGGCACATTACAAAAATAAAGCAAAGCAACTGCAGGGCAAAAGGGCACATTAAGCAAAAATAAGGCAAGGCAACTCAGGGCAAAAAGGGCACATTAAGCAAAAATAAGGCAAGGCAACTGCAGGGCAAAAAGGGCACATTAAGCAAAAATAAGGCAAAGCAACTGCAGGGCAAAAAGGGCACATTAAGCAAAAATAAGGCAAGGCAACTGCAGGGCAAAAAGGGCACATTAAGCAAAAATAAGGCAAGGCAACTGCAGGGCAAAAAAGGCACATTACAAAAATAAGGCAAGGCAACTGCAGGGCAAAAAGGGCACATTAAGCAAAAATAAGGCAAGGCAACTGCAGGGCAAAACGGGCACATTAAGCAAAAATAAGGCAAGGCAACTGCAGGGCAAGAAAGGGCACGCTACAAAATAAGGCAAGGCAACTGCAGGGCAAAAGGGCACATTAAGCAAAAATAAGGCAAAGTAACTGCAGGGCAAAAGGGCACGTTAAAAATAAGGCAAAGCAACTGCAGGGCAAAAGGGCACATTAAGCAAAAATAAGGCAAGGCAACTGCATGGCAAAAGGGCACATTAAGCAAAATAAGGCAAGGCAAATGCAGGCAAAAGGGCACATTAAGCAAAAATAAGGCAAGGCAACTGCAGGGCAAAAGGGCACATTAAGCAAAATAAGGCAAGGCAACTGCAGGGCAAAAAGGGCACAATAAGCAAAAATAAGGCAAAGCAACTGCAGGGCAAAATGGGCACATTAAGCAAAAATAAGGCAAAGCAACTGCAGGGCAAAAAGGGCACATTACAAAAAATAAGGCAAGGCAACTGCAGGGCAAAAGGGCACATTAAGCAAAAATAAGGCAAAGCAAATGCAGGGCAAAAGGGCACATTAAGCAAAATAAGGCAAGGCAACTGCAGGGCAAAAGGGCACATTAAGCAAAAATAAGGCAAGGCAACTGCAGGGCAAAAGGGCGCTTTAAGCAAAAATAAGGCAAGGCAACTGCAGGGCAAAAGGCACATTAAGCAAAAATAAGGCAAAGCAAGTGCAGGGCAAAAGGGCACATTAAGCAAAATAAGGCAAGGCAACTGCAGGGCAAAAGGGCACATTACAAAAATAAGGCAAGACAACTGCAGGGCAAAACGGCACATTACAAAAATAAGGCAAGGCAACTGCAGGGCAAAAGGGCACATTACAAAAATAAGGCAAGGCAACTGCAGGACAAAAAGGGCACATTACAAAAATAAGGCAAGGCAACTGCAGGGCAAAAGGGCACATTAAGCAAAATTAAGGCAAGGCAACTGCAGGGCAAAAGGGCACATTACAAAAATAAGGCAAGGTAACTGCAGGGCAAAAGGGCACATTACAAAAATAAGGCAAGGCAACTCAGGGCAAAAGGGCACATTACAAAAATAAGGCAAGGCAACTGCAGGGCAAAAGGGCACATTACAAAAATAAGGCAAGGCAACTGCAGGGCAAAAGGGCACATTACAAAAAATAAGGCAAGGCAACTGCAGGGCAAAAAGGGCACATTAAGCAAAAATAAGGCAAAGCAACTGCAGGGCAAAAAGGGCACATTAAGCAAAAATAAGGCAAGGCAACTGCAGGGCAAAAAGGGCACATTAAGCAAAAATAAGGCAAGGCAACTGAAGGGCAAAAAGGGCACATTAAGCAAAAATAAGGCAAGGCAACTGCAGGGCAAAACGGGCACATTAAGCAAAAATAAGGCAAGGCAACTGCAGGGCAAAAAAGGGCACGTTAAGCAAAAATAAGGCAAGGCAACTACAGGGCAAAAAGGGCACATTAAGCAAAAATAAGGCAAAGTAACTGCAGGGCAAAAAGGGCACGTTAAGCAAAAAAAGGCAAAGCAACTGCAGGGCAAAAAGGGCACATTAAGCAAAAATAAGGCAAGGCAACTGCATGGCAAAAAGGGCACATTAAGCAAAAATAAGGCAAGGCAAATGCAGGGCAAAAAGGGCACATTAAGCAAAAATAAGGCAAGGCAACTGCAGGGCAAAAAGGGCACATTAAGCAAAAATAAGGCAAAGCAACTGCAGGGCAAAAGGGCACATTACAAAAAATAAGGCAAGGCAACTGCAGGGCAAAAAGGGCACATTAAGCAAAAATAAGGCAAAGCAACTGCAGGGCAAAAAGGGCACATTAAGCAAAAATAAGGCAAGGCAACTGCAGGGCAAAAAGGGCACATTAAGCAAAAATAAGGCAAGGCAACTGCAGGGCAAAAAGGGCGCCTTAAGCAAAAATAAGGCAAGGCAACTGCAGGGCAAAAAGGGCACATTAAGCAAAAATAAGGCAAAGCAAGTGCAGGGCAAAAAGGGCACATTAAGCAAAAATAAGGCAAGGCAACTGCAGGGCAAAAAGGGCACATTAAGCAAAAATAAGGCAAGACAACTGCAGGGCAAAAACGGCACGTTAAGCAAAAATAAGGCTAGGCAACTGCAGGGCAAAAAGGGCACGTTAAGCAAAAATAAGGCAAGGCAACTGCAGGGCAAAAAGGGCACATTAAGCAAAAATAAGGCAAGGCAACTGCAGGGCAAAAAGGGCACATTAAGCAAAAATAAGGCAAGGCAACTGCAGGGCAAAAAGGGCACATTAAGCAAAAATAAGGCAAGGCAACTGCAGGGCAAAAAGGGCACAATAAGCAAAAATAAGGCAAGGCAACTGCAGGGCAAAAAGGGCACAATAAGCAAAAATAAGGCAAGGCAACTGCAGGGGAAAAAGGGCACATTAAGCAAAAATAAGGCAAGGCAACTGCAGAGCAAAAAGGGCACATTAAGCAAAAATAAGGCAAGGTAACTGCAGGGCAAAAAGGCACATTAAGCAAAAATAAGGCAAGGCAACTGCAGGGCAAAAAAGGGCACGTTAAGCAAAAATAAGGCAAGGCAACTGCAGGGCAAAAAGGGCACATTAAGCAAAAATAAGGCAAAGCAACTGCAGGGCAAAAAGGGCACATTAAGCAAAAATAAGGCAAAGCAACTGCAGGGCAAAAAGGGCACATTAAGCAAAAATAAGGCAAGGCAACTGCATGGCAAAAATGGCACATTAAGCAAAAATAAGGCAAAGCAACTGCAGGGCAAAAAGGGCACATTAAGCAAAAATAAGGCAAAGCAACTGCATGGCAAAAAGGGCACATTAAGCAAAAATAAGGCAAGGCAAATCCAGGGCAAAAAGGGCACATTAAGCAAAAATAAGGCAAGGCAACTGCAGGGCAAAAAGGGCACATTAAGCAAAAATAAGGCAAAGCAACTGCAGGGCAAAAAGGGCACATTAAGCAAAAATAAGGCAAGGCAACAGCAGGGCAAAAAGGGCACATTAAGCAAAAATAAGGCAAGGCAACTGCAGGGCAAAAAGGGCACATTAAGCAAAAATAAGGCAAGGCAACTGCAGGGCAAAAAGGGCACATTAAGTAAAAATAAGGCAAGGCAACTGCAGGGCAAAAAGGGCACATTAAGCAAAAATAAGGCAAGGCAACTGCAGGGCAAAAAGGGCACATTAAGCAAAAATAAGGCAAAGTAACTGCAGGGCAAAAAGGGCACATTAAGCAAAAATAAGGCAAAGCAACTGCAGGGCAAAAAGGGCACATTAAGCAAAAATAAGGCAAAGCAACTGCATGGCAAAAAGGGCACATTAAGCAAAAATAAGGCAAGGCAACTGCAGGGCAAAAAGGGCACATTAAGCAAAAATAAGGCAAGGCAAATGCAGGGCAAAAAGGGCACATTAAGCAAAAATAAGGCAAGGCAACTGCATGTGTTTTGGCAAAGTGCTGTGTTTTGGAATAACTACGACTTTGTATTGTATCAAGAGCATAACTGAAGTTATTTAAAGTATCTCAAAGTGTGTAAAAGTCCTTACAGTGTATGCTTATTACTGTGCATGTATTTCAACGAGTTTATTGTGTGCAAAGTCAACTATTTCGTGAAGTGCAGTCAAAGTATAAACATTCTGAAAAGTTTCTTGTGCTGGGTATGTCTGTTTGCAAAGTGCTGCCATTACAGAGTGTTTCTTGCACTGTAAAGAGTTGCCTAGCAAAGTATCACCATTTTGGGGAAATTTCAGTGTGTTGTGTACAGTTTATTCGCAAAGTGCAATTACTTTGAAATTTTATTGACTTTGGGGCCAGAGAAACCAAGTTTATTTGCATCATGCAGTTATTTGAAATGCTTTTTAAAATGATGATAGATGACTTTAGCAATTCAATAATTACAAAAGTATTACAGTGCCCGAGAGACTTATTTCACAAAGTCCAATTATTCAAAGGTATTACTAGTTTGTCCATTAGCGTAATCTTGAGATGCCCAAAAGGTATAATTTCAGAAGCACAAAGTTACAAATACTGGCTTAAATGTATGGTATATGTGCTCATGCTTATTTATAAAACCCTTCACTGGTATGTGTTAATATGGCAGATGGATTTTGAAAGGCCCTACATCTTGTGTTTGATCAGAATATTTCAGAAAATTGGAGAATATTTGAGCAAGCGTACGATATTTTTATACAAGCAGCTTATGCAGATAGAGATGCATACACCAGGGCTTTCATTTTGGTAAACCTAGCTGGGACAGAGGCCATAAAAAGAGAGCATTCATTTCTGTATGCACCAGCAGTATATGAAGGAGAAGGTGAAAACCGTCATATTGTTGTACAGGCTGAGTCAAGGGAAGACCCTGAGTGTTTGAAACATGCAAGTTTGGAGAAATGTATAACCACCAGACAAATTTAACATTAGAGAGGCATTTGTTTTACATGAGAGATCAAAAACCAGGGGAAACTTTTGCAGCTTATATAACTGTCCAGAGAAACAAAGCTAAAATGTGTTGGTTTGATGACTTAAAAAATGAGCTGATAAAGGACAGGCTTGTGTGTGTTATTAATAATGCTGCTGTGAGAAAGATTTTACTTCATGACAGTGATTTAGCGTTGAGCAAAGCCAGAGAGATTTGTCAAATCCATGAGGTGACAGAAAAACACACAAGTATGCTTGTGAGTGACAACAGCATGGTTTCAGTGGGCTCCAGAGCAAATGTAGATAGCATGCAACACGTGGCAAACAGAAGCAGGCCCAAGCATGTGGCAGCTACAGGGTTTCCTGGAAGGACACGCAGCTTTCCAGCAAGTTCTAAGAAGGGCTCAAACTCAGTGCAGTACAAGCATGAATCAGCAAAACCCAAGTCTAGCTTTACTGTTAACTGTCGCAATTGTGGTGCAAACCATGAGTCCAAGAGAGAGAAGTGCTTAGCATTTGGTCAGCAATGTCACAAGTGTAAAAAAATGGAACAATTTCCAGAAGTTTTGCAAATTGAGTAAATTTCACACAGTTGTAAAGCAAGGTCACAAGCAAATTGATTAAGTAGAGCTGGAGCAGTCAGCTTTCTATGTAGATGGTGTATCAGTGCTTGATGAAAGAGTTGATGCAGTGAATTTGTTAGTAAGAAGAGAAGTGTTTTGTGCTGTCAGGATTAATGGAAAATCCACAGAGCTTAAAGTAGACAGTGGTTCAAAGGGTAATGTTATATCAGCAGATACATTTGCTAAAGTGAGAACTAATGAACAACTCAACGTGGCCAGTAGTGTGAAACTTGTTGCTTATGGAGGTGAAGAAATTTAAAAAGAAGGTTCAGTGATGCTTTCATGTTACTTGGCCAAGAACTGTTACAACTTGTTATTCTATGTACTCCGAAGACCAGTACAGTCTTTATTGGGTCTCAAATATAGTTTGAGAATGAATCTGCTTTTTTTTGTTAAAGAAGTTAATCACATAAGTGCATTTCCGAGTTCTAATTTTTCTGAAGCCATTTTCTCAGAGTATGCTGATGTTTTCGATGACAAGTTGGGCAAACTTCCAGTTGTGTTTTCCATGATGTTAGACCCAGAGGTCACTTCAGTAGTCAGAACAGCGAGAAGAATTCCAATAGCTATGCAGGATAAAGTTATGGGTCAGTTGGATAAAATAGTGCAGCAAGCTGTGATTTGTCCAGTCACAGAACCAACTGAATGGGTATCGTCTATGGTAACAGCTCACAAAAAAGGCTCAGATGAAATCAGAATGTGTATTGACCCAAGAGATTTGAACAAAGCATTGAAGAAGCTGTATCATCCAATGCACATAGTCGAAGAGGTCACAGCTCCAGTACCGAGTGCCACTATTTTTTCTGTCTTGGATTCAAAGAGTTCATTTTGGCAAGTGATGCTTGATTGCAAATCCTCCTTTCTAACCACTTTTGGTACTCCAGTTTGCAGATACAGATTCCTAAGGATGCCATTTGCAATAAATTCTGCAAGTAACGTCTTTCAGCATGCAGTAGAGCAAATTTTTTCTGGGTTTTCCTTGTGCCATAATTGTAGATGATTTATTGGTTGGCGGCAATGGTGAAGCACAGCATGACAGTAACCTGAAGAAAGTTCTAGACAGAGCATGTGAAGTAAATTTGAAGCTCAATCCTCTGAAGTGCAAATTCAGACTTCCAGAAGTTACATATGTAGGTCATTTATTTACCAGTACTGGCTTGAGACCAGACCAGACCTGACCACGCAAGCAGCTATTCTTGAGATATCAGCACCAGACAATATACAAGTTCTACAGCATTTCCTAGGCATGGTCAACTATTTAGGCAAGTTTATACCAGACTTCAGTGAGTTGACAGCATCTTTAAGAGAGCTAATGTGCAAAAATGTTGCATGGTCATGGTTGGAACAGCACCAGAAAGCATTTGAAGACCTTTAGCAGGAAATTGCTACCCCACCTACATTAAGATACTATGATATGAACAAACCAGTCACTCTTTCCTGTGATGTTTCAAAATTTGGTTTTGGCATAGTTAAACTTCAAGAGGGCAGACAAGTAGCCTATGCATCTAGAACACTTACCCAAACTGAGATGCAGTACGCTCAAATTGAGAAAGAGCTTTTGGCAATAGTATTTGCATGCTTCAAGTTTCATGATTATATTTATGGTCGAGCTATTCAGATTGAAACTGACCACTGCCCTCTAGTTACTATTCTAAAGAAGCCTATGCATTCCGCTCCAGCGATATTACAAAGAATGATGCTCAAATTGCAAAAGTACAACTTCAAAATGGTGTATACGAAAGGCAAATTGCCCTGTCTGGCTGATACCTTATCCAGATTGCTCAGAAATATGACGGAACAGCTTGAGGCAGAGAATTTTGACTTTGACATGATGGCAGTATGTAATTTTTCTACCACTAGACTTGATGAGTTAAGAGATCATAGAAAGACTGATCCAATTTTGCAAAAGCTCAATCACTACATTGATGTTGGATGACCGTCAAAACAATCTAGTGTACCACAAGAAGTGCAAACCTACTTTCCTTACAGAGATGAATTGTTGATGGAAGATGGCGTTATTTTCAAGGGTCCTAAAATCGTTGTTCCTGCTTCCTTACAACAAGAATATATTCAGATTTTTCATCGTGGTCACCTAGGCTCCGCATCCCCTAAAAGAAGAGTGACAGAATTAGTATTTTAGCCTTCATTACTGAATGACATTGATGAAGTACTTTGTTCCTGTTCGGTATGCAATAGTACTAGTTTGTTTGTGTCTTTCGACTTTTACCGGTTAGGGGTCGCCACAGTGGTACTAGTAAAAAACTAAATCCAGGGAATGACACAGTGCAAAAGAAGCTGAATAAGTTTAGGACAATTACGGCCGAAGTTCACAGGCACTTTCCATAAAAATAAAGAAAACTTTTATTATCATAAAATAACAGTTAACTCACTTCTTAAAACATGTTACTACACTTTGATTGGTTTGTGTGTTTCTGAGGAAGTGGAGGGTGATGACGGCTTCCTTATACACACAGGATGCTGATTTAAACTTGCATTCACAACCTGATTTACTGGAGAGACTGGTGATGACAGCTTCCTTATACACACAGGATGCTGATTTAAACTTGCATTCACAACCTGATTTACTGGAGAGACTGGTGATGACAGCTTCCTTATACACACGGGATGCTGATTTAAACTTGCATTCACAGCCTGATTTACTGGAGAGACTGGTGATGATGGCTTCCTTATACACACAGGATGCTGATTTAAACTTGCATTCACAGCCTGATTTACTGGAGAGACTGGTGATGACGGCTTCCTTATACACACAGGATGCTGATTTAAACTTGCATTCACAGCCTGATTTACTGGAGAGACTGGTGATGACGGCTTCCTTATACACACAGGATGCTGATTTAAACTTGCATTCACAGCCTGATTTACTGGAGAGACTGGTGATGACAGCTTCCTTATACACACAGGATGCTGATTTAAACTTGCATTCACAGCCTGATTTACTGGAGAGACTGGTGATGACAGCTTCCTTATACACACAGGATGCTGATTTAAACTTGCATTCATAACCTGATTTACTGGAGAGACTGGTGATGACAGCTTCCTTATACACACAGGATGCTGATTTAAACTTGCATTCACAACCTGATTTACTGGAGAGACTGGTGATGACGGCTTCCTTATACACACAGGATGCTGATTTAAACTTGCATTCACAACCTGATTTACTGGAGAGACTGGTGATGACAGCTTCCTTATACACACAGGATGCTGATTTAAACTTGCATTCACAACCTGATTTACTGGAGAGACTGGTGATGACAGCTTCCTTATACACACAGGATGCTGATTTAAACTTGCATTCACAACCTGATTTACTGGAGAGACTGGTGATGACGGCTTCCTTATACACACAGGATGCTGATTTAAACTTGCATTCACAACCTGATTTACTGGAGAGACTGGTGATGACAGCTTCCTTATACACACAGGATGCTGATTTAAACTTGCATTCACAGCCTGATTTACTGGAGAGACTGGTGATGACGGCTTCCTTATACACACAGGATGCTGATTTAAACTTGCATTCACAGTCTGATTTACTGGAGAGACTGGTGATGACAGCTTCCTTATACACACAGGATGCTGATTTAAACTTGCATTCACAACCTGATTTACTGGAGAGACTGGTGATGACGGCTTCCTTATACACACAGGATGCTGATTTAAACTTGCATTCACAATCTGATTTACTGGAGAGACTGGTGATGACAGCTTCCTTATACACACAGGATGCTGATTTAAACTTGCATTCATAACCTGATTTACTGGAGAGACTGGTGATGACGGCTTCCTTATACACACAGGATGCTGATTTAAACTTGCATTCACAGTCTGATTTACTGGAGAGACTGGTGATGACGGCTTCCTTATACACACGGGATGCTGATTTAAACTTGCATTCACAGCCTGATTTACTGGAGAGACTGGTGATGACAGCTTCCTTATACACACAGGATGCTGATTTAAACTTGCATTCACAACCTGATTTACTGGAGAGACTGGTGATGACAGCTTCCTTATACACACAGGATGCTGATTTAAACTTGCATTCACAGCCTGATTTACTGGAGAGACTGGTGATGACGGCTTCCTTATACACACAGGATGCTGATTTAAACTTGCATTCACAACCTGATTTACTGGAGAGACTGGTGATGACGGCTTCCTTATACACACAGGATGCTGATTTAAACTTGCATTCACAGCCTGATTTACTGGAGAGACTGGTGATGACAGCTTCCTTATACACACAGGATGCTGATTTAAACTTGCATTCACAACCTGATTTACTGGAGAGACTGGTGATGACAGCTTCCTTATACACACAGGATGCTGATTTAAACTTGCATTCACAACCTGATTTACTGGAGAGACTGGTGATGACAGCTTCCTTATACACACAGGATGCTGATTTAAACTTGCATTCACAACCTGATTTACTGGAGAGACTGGTGATGACAGCTTCCTTATACACACAGGATGCTGATTTAAACTTGCATTCACAGCCTGATTTACTGGAGAGACTGGTGATGACAGCTTCCTTATACACACAGGATGCTGATTTAAACTTGCATTCACAACCTGATTTACTGGAGAGACTGGTGATGACAGCTTCCTTATACACACAGGATGCTGATTTAAACTTGCATTCACAACCTGATTTACTGGAGAGACTGGTGATGACAGCTTCCTTATACACACAGGATGCTGATTTAAACTTGCATTCACAACCTGATTTACTGGAGAGACTGGTGATGACAGCTTCCTTATACACACAGGATGCTGATTTAAACTTGCATTCACAACCTGATTTACTGGAGAGACTGGTGATGACAGCTTCCTTATACACACAGGATGCTGATTTAAACTTGCATTCACAACCTGATTTACTGGAGAGACTGGTGATGACAGCTTCCTTATACACACAGGATGCTGATTTAAACTTGCATTCACAACCTGATTTACTGGAGAGACTGGTGATGACAGCTTCCTTATACACACAGGATGCTGATTTAAACTTGCATTCACAACCTGATTTACTGGAGAGACTGGTGATGACAGCTTCCTTATACACACAGGATGCTGATTTAAACTTGCATTCACAACCTGATTTACTGGAGAGACTGGTGATGACAGCTTCCTTATACACACAGGATGCTGATTTAAACTTGCATTCACAACCTGATTTACTGGAGAGACTGGTGATGACAGCTTCCTTATACACACAGGATGCTGATTTAAACTTGCATTCACAACCTGATTTACTGGAGAGACTGGTGATGACGGCTTCCTTATACACACAGGATGCTGATTTAAACTTGCATTCACAACCTGATTTACTGGAGAGACTGGTGATGACGGCTTCCTTATACACACAGGATGCTGATTTAAACTTGCATTCACAACCTGATTTACTGGAGAGACTGGTGATGACAGCTTCCTTATACACACAGGATGCTGATTTAAACTTGCATTCACAACCTGATTTACTGGAGAGACTGGTGATGACAGCTTCCTTATACACACAGGATGCTGATTTAAACTTGCATTCACAACCTGATTTACTGGAGAGACTGGTGATGACAGCTTCCTTATACACACAGGATGCTGATTTAAACTTGCATTCACAACCTGATTTACTGGAGAGACTGGTGATGACAGCTTCCTTATACACACAGGATGCTGATTTAAACTTGCATTCACAACCTGATTTACTGGAGAGACTGGTGATGACAGCTTCCTTATACACACAGGATGCTGATTTAAACTTGCATTCACAACCTGATTTACTGGAGAGACTGGTGATGACAGCTTCCTTATACACACAGGATGCTGATTTAAACTTGCATTCACAACCTGATTTACTGGAGAGACTGGTGATGACAGCTTCCTTATACACACAGGATGCTGATTTAAACTTGCATTCACAACCTGATTTACTGGAGACTGGTGATGACAGCTTCCTTATACACACAGGATGCTGATTTAAACTTGCATTCACAACCTGATTTACTGGAGAGACTGGTGATGACAGCTTCCTTATACACACAGGATGCTGATTTAAACTTGCATTCACAACCTGATTTACTGGAGAGACTGGTGATGACAGCTTCCTTATACACACAGGATGCTGATTTAAACTTGCATTCACAACCTGATTTACTGGAGAGACTGGTGATGACAGCTTCCTTATACACACAGGATGCTGATTTAAACTTGCATTCACAACCTGATTTACTGGAGAGACTGGTGATGACAGCTTCCTTATACACACAGGATGCTGATTTAAACTTGCATTCACAACCTGATTTACTGGAGAGACTGGTGATGACAGCTTCCTTATACACACAGGATGCTGATTTAAACTTGCATTCACAACCTGATTTACTGGAGAGACTGGTGATGACAGCTTCCTTATACACACAGGATGCTGATTTAAACTTGCATTCATAACCTGATTTACTGGAGAGACTGGTGATGACGGCTTCCTTATACACACAGGATGCTGATTTAAACTTGCATTCACAACCTGATTTACTGGAGAGACTGGTGATGACGGCTTCCTTATACACACAGGATGCTGATTTAAACTTGCATTCACAACCTGATTTACTGGAGAGACTGGTGATGACGGCTTCCTTATACACACAGGATGCTGATTTAAACTTGCATTCACAACCTGATTTACTGGAGAGACTGGTGATGACAGCTTCCTTATACACACAGGATGCTGATTTAAACTTGCATTCACAACCTGATTTACTGGAGAGACTGGTGATGACAGCTTCCTTATACACACAGGATGCTGATTTAAACTTGCATTCACAACCTGATTTACTGGAGAGACTGGTGATGACAGCTTCCTTATACACACAGGATGCTGATTTAAACTTGCATTCACAACCTGATTTACTGGAGAGACTGGTGATGACGGCTTCCTTATACACACAGGATGCTGATTTAAACTTGCATTCACAACCTGATTTACTGGAGAGACTGGTGATGACAGCTTCCTTATACACACAGGATGCTGATTTAAACTTGCATTCACAACCTGATTTACTGGAGAGACTGGTGATGACAGCTTCCTTATACACACAGGATGCTGATTTAAACTTGCATTCACAACCTGATTTACTGGAGAGACTGGTGATGACAGCTTCCTTATACACACAGGATGCTGATTTAAACTTGCATTCACAACCTGATTTACTGGAGAGACTGGTGATGACAGCTTCCTTATACACACAGGATGCTGATTTAAACTTGCATTCACAACCTGATTTACTGGAGAGACTGGTGATGACAGCTTCCTTATACACACAGGATGCTGATTTAAACTTGCATTCACAACCTGATTTACTGGAGAGACTGGTGATGACAGCTTCCTTATACACACAGGATGCTGATTTAAACTTGCATTCACAACCTGATTTACTGGAGAGACTGGTGATGACAGCTTCCTTATACACACAGGATGCTGATTTAAACTTGCATTCACAACCTGATTTACTGGAGAGACTGGTGATGACGGCTTCCTTATACACACAGGATGCTGATTTAAACTTGCATTCACAACCTGATTTACTGGAGAGACTGGTGATGACAGCTTCCTTATACACATGGGATGCTGATTTAAACTTGCATTCACAACCTGATTTACTGGAGAGACTGGTGATGACAGCTTCCTTATACACACAGGATGCTGATTTAAACTTGCATTCACAACCTGATTTACTGGAGAGACTGGTGATGACAGCTTCCTTATACACACAGGATGCTGATTTAAACTTGCATTCACAACCTGATTTACTGGAGAGACTGGTGATGACAGCTTCCTTATACACACAGGATGCTGATTTAAACTTGCATTCACAACCTGATTTACTGGAGAGACTGGTGATGACAGCTTCCTTATACACACAGGATGCTGATTTAAACTTGCATTCACAACCTGATTTACTGGAGAGACTGGTGATGACGCTTCCTTATACACACAGGATGCTGATTTAAACTTGCATTCACAACCTGATTTACTGGAGAGACTGGTGATGACAGCTTCCTTATACACACAGGATGCTGATTTAAACTTGCATTCACAACCTGATTTACTGGAGAGACTGGTGATGACAGCTTCCTTATACACACAGGATGCTGATTTAAACTTGCATTCACAACCTGATTTACTGGAGAGACTGGTGATGACAGCTTCCTTATACACACAGGATGCTGATTTAAACTTGCATTCACAACCTGATTTACTGGAGAGACTGGTGATGACAGCTTCCTTATACACACAGGATGCTGATTTAAACTTGCATTCACAACCTGATTTACTGGAGAGACTGGTGATGACAGCTTCCTTATACACACAGGATGCTGATTTAAACTTGCATTCACAACCTGATTTACTGGAGAGACTGGTGATGACAGCTTCCTTATACACACAGGATGCTGATTTAAACTTGCATTCACAACCTGATTTACTGGAGAGACTGGTGATGACAGCTTCCTTATACACACAGGATGCTGATTTAAACTTGCATTCACAACCTGATTTACTGGAGAGACTGGTGATGACAGCTTCCTTATACACACAGGATGCTGATTTAAACTTGCATTCACAACCTGATTTACTGGAGAGACTGGTGATGACAGCTTCCTTATACACACAGGATGCTGATTTAAACTTGCATTCACAACCTGATTTACTGGAGAGACTGGTGATGACGGCTTCCTTATACACACAGGATGCTGATTTAAACTTGCATTCACAACCTGATTTACTGGAGAGACTGGTGATGACGGCTTCCTTATACACACAGGATGCTGATTTAAACTTGCATTCACAGCCTGATTTACTGGAGAGACTGGTGATGACAGCTTCCTTATACACACAGGATGCTGATTTAAACTTGCATTCACAACCTGATTTACTGGAGAGACTGGTGATGACGGCTTCCTTATACACACAGGATGCTGATTTAAACTTGCATTCACAACCTGATTTACTGGAGAGACTGTGTACCAAAATTGGAGCCTTGATCCAACTATTAGAAGTTATGAACCAAAAGCTGGATTTATTGAAAACAAGAACAGTTTCAACAACTAGTCCATGCTGTGGGGTAGCCTTAACGGGTCTTGGTAACAGTGTAGTTTTCCCCAATTACAGGAGGGTGTCCAACAAAGGAATACTGGAAGGGTTGAAAATAATGATGCAGCTGGGATTTCAACCCATTGACATTTTAATAGTTAGTTCAAAAACTCATTTGAATTTGGGCAGGGTGCCCTTATTGAGAAACCTGTGGAGCAGACAGTGACACAACAGTTAAAAATATTCAAAAATAAACTTATCAAGTACTATAAACTTCAAATGGAGAATGCAGTGTAGTAACATGTTTTAAGAAGTGAGTTAACTGTTATTTTACGATAATAAAAGTTTTTTTTATTTTATGGAAAGTGTCTGTGAACTTCAGCCATAATTGTACTTAGCTTATTTCAGCCTCTTTTGCATCGTGCCGTTCCTTGGATTTATTTTATTACTGTTTTTTTTTTTTTTTTTTTTTATGCAATAGTACCAGACTGCATTTGCAAATAGAACCACTTCATCTAAGTCCAGTTCCTGAACTACCTTGGTCAACAGTAGCCACTGATATCTTTAAGTGTAGCAATCAACACTACTTGGTTTTGATAGACTCTTATTCAAATTGGTTTGAGATTGATCTACTACCTAACCTAACATCCACTGCTGTTATTACTAAGTTAAAACATAATGTCTCAGTCCATGGTAGTCCACACAAAGTTCTTTCTGACAATGGTACTCAATTTACTAGTCAGTTGTTTCAGAAATTTGCAACAGAATGGGACTTTGTACATGTCTCTAGCAGTCCTAAATATCCTCAGTTAAATGGTCTAGCTGAACGTGCAGTGCAGAGTACAAAGCAATTACTTGAAAGGTCAAAGCATGACAATACAGATGTGTTCTTGAATTTGCTTAATCTCAGAAACATACCCGTGATGATATTCTTGGCTCACCTGCTCAAAGACTATTTCCCAGACAAACCAGAATTATGCTACCCATTAATTCCAGTTTATTGAGGCCTAAGGTTAAGAACAATAAAACCATCAAGGCTCAATTGTTTAAGAAACGTAATATCCAGAACTACAGTTATGACAGATTGAGCAGATTACTTTGTTCATTGAAATTGAGGGAAGGAGATACAGTCTGAAACCAGAAGATGAAATGTTTCAACCGAATTGGTCAGATTACAGGCATCTGTGCTAAGCCAAGATCTTACCTGGTAAACTCCGAAGATGTGGAATATAGGAGAAATCGTAGACATCTTCTTCCTGTACCAGAATCATCATCAACCTCACAACATTGTTTCTGTGATATAGACTCCAAAGCTAAAAGCAAACCAAATATTGTTCCTATACCAGTGTGTGTTCAAACCTCTGATTTCATTCCTGAAAATGTTCCAAACATTCCAAAGGTCGAACATTTTGTAGAGACAGCTCCAGTTGCTAAATCCATTTCCTGGTTTTATGTCACACGATATGGATGAATATCTAAGCCCAGTGTGAAATACGCAGCAATGTGGACTTAACTATATATATATATATATATATATATATATATATATATATATATATATATATATATATATATATAGGTCTACCTGAGAACACCGACAGATCGAAACGCCACCGATGAGAACACCGACACCGGAAGACCGACAACGGAAATAACCGACAGTTTGAAATCCCGACGCTGAAAACACCGACATGCAAAATGAGCGCAACTGTTTAAGTATGCGATAGTGACGGCCCTTAGGGTGTGGGTAAGGTAAGTGTGCATTAGTGACGGACTGTAGGGTTAGGGTGTGGGTAAGGTAAGTGTGCGATAGTGACGGACTTTAGGATTAGGGTGAGGGTAAGGTAAGTGTGCGATAGTGACAGACCTTAGGGTTAGGGTTTGGGTTAAGGTTAGTGTATAGATAGTTGTGTATGTAAGGTTTAGGTTAGGTTTGTAAGGTTTTTGGTGTGCTTGTGTTGTGAGTCGATGTTATGGTGTTCGATAATGTGGACTGTCGGTATTGTGTGGTTTTGGTGTTTTGGTGTCGATGTTTTGGCTATTGGGTTTATGGTGTGTTGGTGTAGTGTAGGGGATCCATATATATATATATATATATATATATATATATAGGTTTACTATGGTTTGTGCGAACGACATTCTGTCAGCAGCACTGCTGCCGAAAATCAGAATGTCGTGAACAAAACATAAATGGATGGGATAGTTGAACACACATATGTGAATGCAGTACTGCATTCGCATAAGTGTATTCGACTATCTGCACGGAGATCATGGCACAGTGAGGATTGGAAATTCATCCATATCCACACTGTAGTGTGATCTTGGAGTTAGAATATATTAGTAGGGAGTGTGTGGGGGGTGCAGGGGGACTTGCCCCCCTGCCAAAACGTGATATGTCATATAGGAGTCTGATTTACATCAGCTCCTATACGGCCATCACGTGATGGTTTTGGCCACAATGTCGACTTAAATGTGTCGATCATTTGGGTCAACATTGTGGCCATTCGGAATGTGTATGTAGGGGTTTACTATTCGTTGTTTCGAATGGCAAATGTTTCGCCGTTCGAACAAACAATAGTAAACCATATATATATATATATATATATATATATATATATATGTGTGTGTGTGTGTGTGTGTGTGTGTGTGTACCTAGCCTTGTATAATGCATGACAAGAATTTCCTGTGATCTCTGCATGTCAAATAGTCTCATAACGTTGCATGATCTATTTCTCAAAGAGGGAGGATGTAAATCAGGGTGTATGTGCTGTGTGCTGTGCCTTTAAGAAGCATGCCAAAGGCTGTACGTGCACGTTTAAATTCCAGAAACGTGCACTCCCTAGTGCCATTTTAAAAGCGCAGCCAGAGCATGAGCATGCATGATCGCAGTTGTTAGTTTGTATATAAGTTACTTTAATCAAAGTCAGTAAACTTCTATCGTGATGTGTTTGTATAAAATAAAGCTGCTTGAACAAAACCCACAAAGACTCTTCTTTTGTGACCAGAGTAGGAGCGCAACAGAAAGCAACAGAACACTGAATTCAAGAGTTAATGGAAACAGCTATGCTAACTGCAGTGCACAGATGGACTCCAATGACAAATGGCATTATGTAGCTGGTCATTGTATGAGATAAAAAGGAATTGTCTTTATTTATTCAAAACAAAATGAAAAAAAAAGAGTTTTTTTGGAAGTGGTAGTCAATGGCAATTCTGGAAGGTAAAGTAGGACAAAATCAATGATATAAGTCAAAAACCTGAATAACGTTAGAGAGTTAATCGAGGACTCGTAATAGAAAAGGGCGATAAGTAACAGTCAAAAACCTGAATAACATTAGAGAGTTAATCGAGGACTCATAATAGAAAAGGGAGATAAGTAACAGTCAAAAACCTGAATAATGTTAGAGAGTTAATCGAGGACTCATAACAGAAAAGGGTGATAAGTAACAGTCAAAAACCTGAATAACGTTAGAGAGTTAATTGAGAACTCGTAATAGAAAAGGGCGATAAGTAACAGTCAAAAACCTGAATAACGTTAGAGAGTTAATCGAGAACTCGTAATAAAAAAGGGCGATAAGTAACAGTCAAAAACCTGAATAACATTAGAGAGTTAATCGAGGACTCGTAATAGAAAAAGGCGATAAGTAACAGTCAAAAACCTGAATAACATTAGAGAGTTAATCGGGGACTCGTAATAGAAAAAGGCGATAAGTAACAGTCAAAAACCTGAATAACATTAGAGAGTTAATCGGGGACTCGTAATAGAAAAGGGCGATAAGTAACAGTCAAAACTGAATAACGTTAGAGAGTTAATCGAGGACTCGTAACAAAAAAGGGCGATAAGTAACAGAAACTCACAACAGGGTAAGGTGAGTTGCTAGCCGATGTCTACAAATTTATTAAAACAGGAAGGTCTTAAAAAGTAAAATTGATGGAATAATTACAACCGAATTGTATCAAAAGCCAAAAAAGAAAAAGAGTAAGACGTAAAAAGAGAACGTTTCACAGGGAGAAGGCCAACGGAAAAGTGAGCCGTACACTTGTCTGGGGAATCCATGATCTAATACTCCTGTAAGGACAGCCCAAATGCTAATACCCTAACTTTATACCTTAAAAGAATGGGACAAAAATGAGACAAGGAAATAGCAGGTGCCAAAGGAAAATGACTGAGAGGATTATAGAGTGGAATGTGGGTAACTGTACCAAGGATAGTTAAAGCACTAATTCATAGGTGATAGTAATAATAGTAATATTCATAGTAAATCATACTCCTATATACTCTTGAAATTTGTTTGCTGTTATGATCCACAGCTTGATATAAGAATAGCAGATACTGGAGCAGAGTCAAGACTAATGTAAAGTAATCCTAAACTGAAATAAGGACCACAGTTGGAGACAAATTGTTATGAGGGGCCAAGACAACACAAGCAGAAACTATATTAAAGATAACGTGGTTATAGGTTAATAGGTTCATATGTAGGTACTAGGCTATCAGCCCAAGGGCCTAAGTAAGCCATGCCAACAAGGTTCCCTGGCTTACGCCACCCAAGAAAGTTATTTTCCTGTGCCACTGTCGAGCAGAGACATAGAAGTGATCCCCGGGGTGTATTTCCTATTTCCCATCCACTCAGCAAGATTTTTCTTGGAGTGCTAATGAGGAACTTTGCTTGACATAGATGGGTAGCTTGTTCCATAGTATGGGAAGTCTCTGGAACAGGAATCTATCCCTCCAGCATGTCCTATTTATTGTGGTGACAAGGTTTAGGTCCCTAGAGCATGTAGCTTGGAGGGATTGGGATTTCTTTAGGTGTAGCATGTCCAACAGCTCTGGGTTTGACATATCTTTATATGTTAGGCAGAGATTACCACAGAGTAGGCGATATGCTACGAAGTAAAGCTGGAGTTTTTTGAGACGTTCAGTGTAGGGTATCTGTTTGAGACCAGTAATCCTCTTTGTGAGGTACTTCTGTGGCCTTCCCAGCTGCTGCAGATGTCTTGTGAGGTACATTCCAAAAGGGGCGTTGTACTCTATAATGGGTCTAATGAGTGTCGAGTAGAGGGGAACAATGACCTCTTTTTTCCTAGATGAGAACCCTTTTGTGATGAGGTGTGCCACATAGTAGGATTTCCTGACTACTGTGGCAAAATGGTTATCAAAAGAGAGACTACTGTCCAACTGGGTCTCAAGGTCTCTTATCACACATTCGGTGATAAGTAGACTGCCGCCTATGTGGTAGTTCATGGGTACAGAGTTTTTACCAAAGGGGATGACAATGCACTTTTTGGCATTGAGCTTGAGGCCATGGCTCTGACACCAGGCATCTTTCTCAGTGAGCCCCTTCTGTAGGATGTCCACATCATTTAGGGACTCAACTATGGCTCCTAGTTTGCAGTCATCTGCAAACTTTGTTAGCCAAAGGCCTTCTCTGTTAGCCTGTACTTCAGAGAAGTAGATACCAAACAGGAGAGGTCCCAGGACTGAACCCTATGATACTCCACTTGTCACTGGTTTGAAGTCAGATTTGGAGTCTGCAACTTTTACAGTGTGGGTTCTGTCAGTGAGCCAATTGGCAACCCATCTTGTGACATAGGAATTTATACCTAGTTAAGTGAGTTTAGCTATAATTCCAGAATGGGGGATGGTGTCAAAAGCCTTGGCGAGGTAAAGATAGGCTGTGTGAACCACCTTACCCTCGTCTACAGCTTTGGTGACTGCCTCAAAGTCGTCGATCAGGTTCAGGAGGCACGTTCTGCCTTTCACAAACCCAACCTGGGTGGGGTCCAGAGTTTGGATGTTACCATTGTCTTTGTTTATGAGTTCCATGATGATACGTTCCATGGCCTTACTCATCAGGCTAATAGGGCGATAGTTCCCAGGATCAGTGGTGGCTCCCTCTTTGTGGAGTGGGATAACTGTTGCTGTGTGCCATTCAGTGGGCACAAAGCCTGATGTGAGACTATTATTGAACATGGTGCTTAGGTGGGGAGCCAGTTCATTCTGAAGTTCATGTAAAACACAGCTTGGGATGTTGTCCGGTCCCATGGATGCTGTGTTTTTGGCTTTAGAGAGTGCAGCTTTTACCTGCGTAGTTGTGATTACAGGGACTCTGCATTCTTCCTGTATAGATATGGGCCCTTTGGGGGTGAGAGGGAGGTAAAGTTAGCACTGAACCTATCTGCCAGGATGTTGGCAATATCAGTTGGTTCTGTAATTTTCATGCCGTTGTGCTGTAACTCAAAGCAGATCTGGGTATTACCATTGAGATTCTTGATATAGCTATAGAATGCTTTGTGGTTGTCCCTAGAATCAGTGGCAATTTTGTTTTCATATCTAGCTTTGGAGGATTTTATAAGGGATCTCATCTTCTTACTGAGGCTGACCAGGGAACTCCTCCACTCATGGGATTTTACTCTCTTTTGCAACAGTTTCTTCCTTCTGTTGTAGAGTTTGTTTATGGCAGAGGACCACCAGATTGGCTTCCTTTTTTTTTGAGGATAGTGTCTTGGTTCTGTTTGGGATAGCATGATCCATGCACTCGTGTAAGTGCTTATAGAGTGCATTTGTGTAGGATTCAGCAGTCATAACTGTATTGTCCATCTGCATGTGTGTCATGAAGTTCACCATTTCTATCTTAAGAAGCATGAAGTTGGCTTTGGAGAAATTTTTTACTGTGAATTCCTTATGGAGTCTCTTTGCATGTTCCTGTAGTACGCGCATCAATTTCTGACTATATTCCCAGGTGTTGCACTTATAATAAGTATCTTCAGCAACCTCAAAAGCACTCTATGAAAACAGTACCTACCACAACACATACTGCCACACCTCATGGGGTCTCAGCTTTTAAGCCCATAAGGCAAACCACCAAACAAGCCAATGGCACACAGATCACACTCTGGTCATTGAACTACAAATACCAGTATGACTCAGTCCTCGTCCACATGGGTGTAAACAAACCAAAATGTACCTTCCTGGACAATATGAAGAGAGACATGATGCAGTTCTCAGACTGTGTGTTCCAGGCTGGTAGTAGCCTAGCATTGAGCAGCATTCTATTGTCTCTAAGGGTGATGCTACAGTTCTCAGACTGTGTGTCCCAGGCTAGTAGTAGCCTAGCATTGAGCAGCATTCTACTGTCTCTAAGGGTGATGCTACAGTTCTCAGACTGCGTGTCCCAGGCTGGTAGTAGCCTAGCATTGAGCAGCATTCTACTGTCTCTAAGGGTGATGCTACAGTTCTCAGACTGTGTGTCCCAGGCTGGTAGCAGTCTAGCATTGAGCAGCATTCTACTGTCTCTAAGGGTGATGCTACAGTTCTCAGACTGTGTGTCCCAGGCTGGTAGTAGCCTAGCATTGAGCAGCATTCTACTGTCTCTAAGGGTGATGCTACAGTTCTCAGACTGTGTGTCCCAGGCTGGTAGTAGCCTAGCATTGAGCAGCATTCTACTGTCTCTAAGGGTGATGCTACAGTTCTCAGACTGTGTGTCCCAGGCTGGTAGTAGCCTAGCATTGAGCAGCATTCTACTGTCTCTAAGGGTGATGCTACAGTTCTCAGACTGCGTGTCCTAGGCTGGTAGTAGCCTAGCATTGAGCAGCATTCTACTGTCTCTAAGAGTGATGCTACAGTTCTCAGACTGTGTGTCCCAGGCTGGTAGTAGCCTAGCATTGAGCAGCATTCTACTGTCTCTAAGGGTGATGTTACAGTTCTCAGACTGTGTGTCCCAGGCTGGTAGTAGCCTAGCATTGAGCAGCATTCTACTGTCTCTAAGGGTGATGCTACAGTTCTCAGACTGTGTGTCCCAGGCTGGTAGTAGCCTAGCATTGAGCAGCATTCTACTGTCTCTAAGGGTGATGCTACAGTTCTCAGACTGCGTGTCCCAGGCTGGTAGTAGCCTAGCATTGAGCAGCATTCTACTGTCTCTAAGAGTGATGCTACAGTTCTCAGACTGTGTGTCCCAGGCTGGTAGTAGCCTAGCATTGAGCAGCATTCTACTGTCTCTAAGGGTGATGCTACAGTTCTCAGACTGTGTGTCCCAGGCTGGTAGTAGCCTAGCATTGAGCAGCATTCTACTGTCTCTAAGGGTGATGCTACAGTTCTCAGACTGCATGTCCCAGGCTGGTAGTAGCCTAGCATTGAGCAGCATTCTACTGTCTCTAAGGGTGATGCTACAGTTCTCAGACTGTGTGTCCCAGGCTGGTAGTAGCCTAGCATTGAGCAGCATTCTACTGTCTCTAAGGGTGATGCTACAGTTCTCAGACTGCGTGTCCCAGGCTGGTAGTAGCCTAGCATTGAGCAGCATTCTACTGTCTCTAAGGGTGATGCTACAGTTCTCAGACTGTGTGTCCCAGGCTGGTAGTAGCCTAGCATTGAGCAGCATTCTACTGTCTCTAAGGGTGATGCTACAGTTCTCAGACTGTGTGTCCCAGGCTGGTAGTAGCCTAGCATTGAGCAGCATTCTACTGTCTCTAAGAGTGATGCTACAATATTAAAAGAAGATAATTGGCATTAATAACTGGCTTAGGGTTTGGTGTCATTCAAAGGGGGTAAATATTGTCATACTGGGAGGATATGGTTGATAGAACATGTGCTTCATCAGGGATGGTCTGCACCTCTCCTCTCTAGGTTTTTAAATATGGGGCAAAATTTTGTTCACTCCTATAGTGCCTGTTTTAATCATTGCCAACCTGATAAACCTTCCAACACTGCAAAGCCAAACTGATAAAATCTAAAGATGTTACTGCTCAGTTCCAGGAATCTAAACAACAATTTCACTCCTTGCAAGCTGTTCTCACCCAAGAGAATGTAGACATGTATGCAGTCACTGCGACATGAATTAAAGTCCCGGAAACACACTTGCACTGTAGAGCTAAAATGCTTTTCACAGATTCAGAAAAGTTACAACACAGACAGGGAGAAAAGGTGGCAGTGTCTGAATTTATATAAAAAACAAACACTCGCCAGTGCTTGTCAAACAGTATGATGCACTTGAGTTTCTCAACATCCAAATAACCATAGATAAAGTCCTATACCTTATCCTTGCAAGGTATAGATCTCCTTCTATAACACATGAATCCCAAATGTACTGGAGAGACTCCCCTATTCAACCCAACACCATATTTATGGCAAGTTTAATTACCCCTCCTTAAACTGGGAATCATACACAACCCAAACACCCAGGCCCACAGATTCTTGGACTATGTAAACACAATCACCCTGAACCAGCTATTATGTATATGTCCACTAGGGGGTGCTGGCATCCTTGACCTGGTCCTCACAAATATGGGAGAACGGTGATCCTGACTAGCGTAATGCCCACACTGGTCAGGTCAAACCATAAAGCTGTCTCCTTTGAAATAAAAATAAACCCAGGACTCCAGCTAACAAAAAAATGCACAATCATGTTAATGGCTGCATAGTGATAGCTGTACCTACCTGATAATTAAACACAGGAGAAAATCAAAAACAAGCCACCCCGTTGGATTTCCAACATCAATAGGTTGCATAACAAAAGGAAGAAAATCATGGCAAAATTAGGAAACGCAATGTCCAGCAAGTTAAAAACACCCCCATCAATCAAGCAACTCATGCGGCTAATCAGGTCTACCAAAGCCAAATCTGAGGTAAAAATAGCCTCCCAAGTCAAGGATAATCAGAAGGCATTCTTCAGCTATGTCCAAAACCTCAAAGACAATACATAACATTTAACCAAACTAATTGTAAATGGAGTCACCTGGACTGAACTGGTAGATATATCAACTCAAGTGGCTGACATGTTTAGTTCCAATTTTACTTTCTTCTTGCCCAAGACATCCCTCAGAAAATACCCTCAACCATAACTTCCCCAACTATCACTAGGGAACAGGTCTTCAATACATTTTTCAAGGCCAAGAACACTGCATTGATGGGTCTCAATAATATCCTAGGATGCCTCCTTAATATTGTGAAATATGACCTATCAGGACCACTAGAATCACTGTAGCCTCCAGACAGGCTTCATGTCAAGTGAATGGAGGACTGCAACTGTCATCCCTCTGCATGCGGGCAGGCTATCTATGGACACAGGTAACTACAGACTCATAAGTCTGATTAATCTCTTATGCAAACCCATGGAAAGAATTCTCATAGAAATGATAAATGATGACACAGGAAACATTCAGACACTGGATCTGACACAGTTTGGTTTCACCAAGGGCAGGTCATGCCACCTCAACCTGGTGGACTTCTTCGGGAAGCAATCCAAAGCAATGAATGAGGGCAAAATGGTGCATACTTCCTACCTTGACCTGGTAGGAACATTTGACACAATATCCCACTCAGGCATTGTAGACAAACTTACGAAATTAGGAACAAACTCTTATGTTACCCACTCGATAACCAGATGACTCAAAGATAGGACCCAAGAAGTTAGGAAAGGGGAGTCTACCTCCACAAAAGGCCACTCTATCAAGATTTGGTCCTAAGGCCACTCCTTTTGATATTTATTTCTCTGACGTCAAGGCAAATATCAAAGGCTTCTGGTTGACCAAGGCTGCAGAGAATTGCACTCTAGGTGCAGTCATAGAATCCCTCAATAACCTGGCTTTTGACCATCATGTATCAGTGGTAGTAAGGAAATCATTCTATGTTGTGCAGTTTATAAGCAAGGATGAGACATCTTGGTCCAAGGATACCATTGCTCTGCTGTACTCAGCCCTCATCAGAGCAATCATTGAGTACAACACCCCTTTTAATATGTTCCATTCTAGGCATATGCAATAACTGGAGCATCCACATAGGTTCCTCACAAAAAGAATACAGGATGCAAATCAGTCCTGCACAGACCACATCAAAGCCCTATCCCTATACTCTGTTACCTATAGACTGCTGAGAGGCAATCTATGCCTGACCGACAAAGCATTGTTTGATCTTGTTCTGATTAACCTGCTGCAAGTAGCATCACAATTATCTAATCTAGGGACCTAAACCTTCTCTGCAACATAAATAGGACATGTTGTAGGGACAGATATGTCTCCAAGACAAACCCTTCTCTGGAACAGGCTTCCCATCCATGAGAAACAGTATTCTTCTCTAACCCACTTCAAGCATAATTTGGACCCATACCTCCGAACCTCTTAGTGCAAGAAATCTGGACAAAGCCCAACAAAATGAGGGGGACAAAAGTGCAAAAATAGTGACATATTTTAAATATTGCTCTTATAAACTTATAAAGTTGCTAACTGCGGTGGTGGTGCTGCGGTAGCATTGTCGCCTCACAGTAAGACGTCTGGTTCGATTCTCAGCTAGAGCATCTTCTGTGTGGAAACATGCATGGATGGGCGTACCTTCGTTGAAGGTTGTGCGTCAGGGCCGGCAACTCGGCATGTAAAAATCTACTGCCAATCATTAGCGGACCGGAGTTCCACTGTGGCTACCCCTAACCGGGAAAAGCCAAAAGACGCAATAAACTTATAAAGTTGCTAGAGTAACAGGGTTTGTTTTAACATACATTTTCTGAAGGATATGAAGTCTGAAACTCAAATGTGTCATTATTTAGTAACTTCAGATGTCAGATCATCCCAGTGATTTGCTGGAAAAAACACAAGTTTTATGAGGAACAGACCAAAAATACCAGCCAAAAATTTGGACATTCTGCAAAAATCTGGACAGTTGAGAGGTATGCTTAGACCAGTGACTGGGGAATTGGAAATTTACTCCAGGTTTGGCACCTATGTCTCTAGTAGACAGGCAGCCTGCAAATGCTTGAGCACCCATGCCTAAATATACATATACCCCTTAAAATAACCCCTAGGGTATCAACACTTGTCATATACATTTGGGAAGCATGTATAGGCTTAAAAAGACACCCAGGGGTTGTTAGCCTAGTAATTACCTTCAAACCTATGAAAAGATACCTCTTTGATACAAAATGAAGAGTGCACTGTATAAGTCTTTCACTATGAGATTACTTTGATATATTAGTGCAGCAAAAGCCCCAGTATGTGGATATGCAAAACAGAAATTGTGCCAGAACAAATTATAAATGCTGAACAGTGTCATATTCAAAATGTTCATTACAAAATATTACAGAACACTGTGGATAACATATTACATCATATTGTAAGTCTATACAACAGTCTAGTGTGGCTGCAATGAAAACTGTACGGCCCATAGATCAAGACTGCAGACTACTGTGGGTGAACAAAAGAGCACTGCCCAAAGCAGTGTCCCTTCCTGACAGTGGGTTAATAACTGAAGGATTAATTACTACAGCTCATCCCTAACATGAAATAACTGACTTGACAAATACTCTCTATTTGTTTGGAGCACCAGAAGACAGTACTGCAGAACTTGCATTTGCTAGGGATGGAAAGAAGTACTCATTACAAGTCCTACCACAGGAATCCTTACATAGTGACCTTTCTGCCCTGGATTGTTGGCCAGAGACTTAGAAAAGAATACTTTACTAAAAGGGACTGTATTCCATTGTACTGATAATATCATGATGGCTGGAAAGAAAACTAAGTTGAAGTAGTGATCTGTACGCATATCTCTAGTAAACAGAAAATGGCAAGGGTGGCTAGTAATCCAGACAAATTACTAAAAGGAACTGCAGTTACATTTCTAGGCAGGTTTTGAAAAAAAGAAAAAAAAACAGAAGCAGCCCTAGAGTGTACTGAGAAGAGGAAAGGTACCCTAAATGAATCAGCAAATATATACATTTCTGGGAAAGCTGAAATTTTGGAGGAATTGTGTTCTGTAGTTTCATCTAACATCAAGACCAGTACATAATATTTCCAAAAAGAAAACAGATTATTTTTTTTTGGTTCTGTGCTGCATTTTAGTCTAATATCAAGACCAGTACATAACGTTTCCAAAAAGAAAAATGATTTTTTGGGGGGGATCCACATCCACAGAATGTATTTGAAAAGGCAAAGCGGGCATTGCAACATAGTTTAGGACTGTGACAAAAAGTATCCAACCAACATTTTTGTTTAGATATTGATTGTACTGGCTGCACGCTGATTAACAGCTTAATTTCAGCTCTCCCATGTAGAAAAAAGAAACTGAGAGATACGGGACAGTAACTTTGTGAATTTTAGTAAATTCAGTTACTGGCTAGTAAGTAGTATGCCATCAAAGAAGAAACTTAAGAGAGCCTGAAAGCAAATCAACTCGAAAAGGTGAAGAGAAAACACTGACTGGGAAGAATCTAAGTGCTAAAAGCAGTTCAACCTCCAGATTTTGGTGAAATGCATGGCTTGCCATAAACTAGAGAAAAAAAAAACAAGTCAAATGTGCTCAGAGCTGAATAAAATAAATGAAACGGTGAATAAGTAACCAACTCAAATAACAAAAAGGCTGCAAAAATGAAAGAATCTTTAAACAGTTATTCAGATGAACTGATAAAACTGCAAAAAACAGAAGTTGAAATGAAGAATAGGCTGGGTGAGTGTGAGACTGCTCAAGAAAAGCTGATTCAAAAATGGTACAGTGAGAGGACAGAGCACAAAGGGAAAACCTGAGATTTTCTGCTGTACCAGAGAAAATGGAAGGAACAGACTGTATTAACTTTATGAAAGCACAGATAAGCAATTGGACCAGTATTTCACAGCAGGATTTGTTAATTGAAAGGGCACATCATGTGTGAATGCTCCAAACTTAGCTATGAGAAAGCAGCCAATACCTATATCAGTAAAGATGCAACCATAGCAGCAGAAAGGGTTGATCCTGAGAATATTGTGGCAGAAGGGAAAAGTATCAAAAACTGGAGACATCAGAGTAATTGTGGAAAATTATTATTCATTGTGCACCAGGCAGAAGAGAAGCAAATTTATCCCAGGAATAAGGGAATATCAAGACACATGCAAAAGATTCAAGCCGCTGTATCCAGATGTCTTCAGAATATATATATATATATATATATATATATATATATATATATATATATATATATATATATATATTTTTTTTTTTTTTTGCGAAGGATCAAAGTCATTTTTTGATGCAGGGCAGTCTAATGAGGAAATACAAATGTTTGTCCAACAAAAAGCAGGCCATAAAACAGAAAGGAACTCTTCTTGTTTTTTTTTTTTTTTTTTTGATAATAAAGCTAATAGAGAGTCTTTGCCAGTGAAACATTAAAACACAGGAATTGACTAGAAGAATTGGGAGTACCCTGGACATGAACTGGAGCCTGAGGTTGGGAGACTGAGCTGAACAGGAAGATGATCAACAAAATGGAAATTAGTGAATAGATGAGAGATTATAAAGCATCAGTCACATTTGTGAAATATGGCTTCACAAGAAAAAGTAGAAAGATTGGACTTTTGTTGATTTTTTTCAAATTGTGGAGGACCTAAACAAATATGCCCCATGTTTTTTAATTAATGTTTGGAAGGACACTAATGGAAAGGAAAACAGAAATAACTGTAAGTAAAACAATTTTTGCTCTTAACAGTATTTGTATAAAACATTTTATGATATAAATTGTGTTATATAGAAAAGTATTTTCAGTCATTGCTGTATGTGATAAAGATAACAAAGTAAACAAGTACCTTTTTCCTTCTTTTTTAGTTTTAAGAAACATAGGCATTATGATGTAAAAAGAGAAGAAAGGCTGGACAAAAGCATGTTTAAGTTAATATGCTGTAATTCCATGTTATTGAGGTGGGAGTGAGGTGTAAAACAACAGAGGCTCCCAAAGCAGACACCCAAAACTCCACCACCTCAAAACATAACACATGCAACACATACTTCAATAAATCAGTATGTCAAACAATCACAGCCCTTAAGGCCAAACACCATGCATGATAGACTAGTAATAGGTGACTCTATAGACAGACACACTGACATTCCGCTTACCAGGCTGAACAAGGAGAGGGTAATGGTGAGCTGCCTGTGGGGAGCTAGGATCCGCCATATAACACACGCACTCAGGTCACTCCAAAGCAAGTACAAATATGACTCCGTCATTGTCCATGCCGACGTGAATGACCTGAGACGTACCTCCCTGGACTACATGAAAAGAGCCATAGAGGAGCTCTCTGATTAAGTAGCCCAGGCTGGTATGACCCTGACCCTGAGCAGCATCTTGCCCTCACCAAGAATGATGCCACAATACAAAGACAAGATGATCAGCTTTAATAATTGGCTCAATTACTGCTGTCATTCTAGGGGGATCCAATGTCTGTCTGCTTGGGATGACATGCTAGACAAGCCACGCTGCTTTGCAAGGGATCTGTCACCACTGGGCTTCCGGATATTGGCTAAGGCTCTTGCCACCCCCATAGTGCCTTTTTTTAGGCAATACTCAAAAGACAAACCCACCTCCTTAGAAAACAAAAATGGAAAAAAATTAAGGGTAATGCTGCTCAACGCCAGAAGTCTAAATCTGAAGATGCAGGCTCTCGAAGCACTCCTCAGTATGGAGAACATCGATGGCTGTGCAGTAATTGAAACCTGGTTCAAGGCTCCTGAGAGCACCCCAGCGCTACCAGGCTATACCTCGTATCATGCTTTTCGACCCCAAAACTCGAGCCAAACCAAAAAGGGAGGGGGAGTGTCCATATTCATCAAAGACACCCACACCTCCAGGTTAGTGGCAACACATGAAGCATCAGAGACCATCCAGGTGCAACTAACCATAGGCAAAACTGCTATACAACTGGTAGGATGTTACAGACCACCCTCCCAATCTCAGGAACCCCATTCAGCCTTCCAGAAGACATTGGAGGATATGAATGTCTCACCAAACACCATCATATTGGGAGACTTCAACTATCCTAACATAGACTGGGTGCATTATTCTAGCCCTAACACCCTAGCCCAAAGGTTCCTGGAATTCATAAATTCAAATGCAATGGAACAGCTAGTCACCTCTCCCACAAGGGGAGATAATATACTAGACCTGATCATCACAAACATGGGGACAAAGTGCTCCACACCGGAAGTATACCCCTCACTAGTGAGATCTGACCACAAACTAATCACCCTGGATATACATATCCCACCTCCACTCCCAACACAAAAGACTACAGTGAAAAACTTCTCAAAAGCCGACTTTACACTTCTTAAGACTGAGATGGTATCCTTTAAGCCCACTGGGCCAGTGGAAACCACATCCCACAATGCTGAATGCTTCACAAATGCTTTCTACGGACATCTCCAAGAATGCATGGATCATGCAATCCCAAATAAAACCAAGACCCTCTCCACCAAGGGCAGGCGTCCTGTCTGGTGGACCCCAGCCATAAACAAATTGTATAACAAAAGAAGGAAGCTACTGCACGACAGAGCAAAATCCCATAAAGAGAAGGCATCTCTGATCAGCACTAGTAGAAAGCTACATTCTCTCAAAAACATCCAAGGCCAACTTTGAGAGAAAAATCGCTATGGACACTAAAGATAACCACAAGGCCTTCTTCTGCTATGTTAGAAACCTGGGGAAACCCTCAGATATGCTCAGAGTTAGTTCACAATGACAAAAATACACTGAACCCACAGATATTGCCAACATTCTGGCAGACAGGTTCAGTGCAAATTTCTCCCCTCCCTCACCCCCAAAAGAAGAAATACTTATCCCAGCTGAATGTAACCTCCCTGTCATCTCAGATGTCCAGGTGAGAACCACCCTCAGCAAAGCTAAAAACACAGCATCAATGGGACCTGATGGTATCCCGGGTTGCGTGCTACGTGAACTCCAAGAGGAGCTAAACCCACACATAAAAATGCTATTTAACCTTAGCCTTACTACAGGATATGTACCTGAACACTGGCGTACAGCAACAGTGGTCCCACTCCACAAAGGGGGCAACTCTGCAGACCCTGGTAATTACCGCCCCATAAGCTTAACCAGCCTGGTCTGCAAAGCTATGGAAAGAATCATTATGGAACTCATAAACAGAGACATTGGGGACCTACAGACACTTGATCCCACCCAGTTCAGCTTTGTAAAGGGCAGATCCTGCCTTTTGAATCTGGTTGACTTTTTCGAAACAGTCAATAGAGCCATTGACGAGGGCAAAGCAGTGCATACAGCCTACCTGGACTTGGCTAAAGCTTTTGACACAATACCCCACTCAGGCATCATAGACAAGCTCAACAGCTTAAATGTAAATCCATATGTCACAAGATGGGTTGCAAACTGGCTAAAGGATAGAACCCATAAAGTCAAAATTGCTGGAGCCATGTCAGACTCAAAGCCAGTCACAAGTAATGTCCCACAGGGCTCTGTCCTGGGACCCCACTTGTTCGGCATTTATTTCTCAGATGTGAAAGCAAACATGGGAGGGTTGTGGCTGACAAAGTTTGCAGATGACTGCAAACTAGGCGCCATAGTTGATACAACAGCTGACACATACATCCTACAGAAAGGCCTCACTGAAACGGACAACTGGTACCGGAATCATGGCCTTAAACTAAATGCCAAAAAATGTAGTCATCCCCTTTGGGAAAAACAAAGTACCCATAAATTATCACATAGATAGTAACCCACTGAGTACGGAAAAGGTAATCAGAGACCTGGGGACCCAAGTCGATAGTGACCTCTCATTTGACACACACATTGCCAAAGTGCTTAGAAAGACTTTCTACCTTGCCCACCTTATCATGAAGGAATTCACATCCAGATCAAAGGAGGTCATTGTACCCCTATACTCCTCCATTATCAGGCCCATGATTGAGTACAATGCCCCATTTGGTATGTACCTCACCCGGCACTTGCAACAGCTGGAGAGACCCCAAAAGTACCTCACCAAGAGGATCAAGGGTCTCCAACATATGTCATATGCTGCCAGACTAAAGAAACTCCAGCTCTATTCAGTAGCATACCGCCTACTCAGAGGTGATCTGTGCCTGACGTACAAGGCCATGTCCAATCAGGAATTGATGGACATGCTCCACCTCAAAAAATCCAAATCCATCAGAACCACGAGAGCTAAAGATTTAAACCTCAGCACAAATATGAATGGGACATGCTGGAGGGACAGATTCATAACTCAGAGGCTTCCCATACTCTGGAACAGAATCCCAGTTCATGTTAGGCAGAGCCCCTCACTGACTCTCTTCAAGAGAAATCTTGACGAGTGGATGGGAGATCGTAGGTTTACCCCAGGGGTCATCTCTGTGTCATTACTAAACAGAGGCACAGTAAACTAATTCTATTATGTAAGGTGGTCTTCACTGTGTCACTACTAGACAGAGGCACAGTATTCTAAATCTATTCTGTACACTTTTGTACCATTACATGGGGTGGCGAAAGCCACATCACTATGGCTAGGCTTATAAATGCCCCAGGGCAGATAGCCTAGTACTAAACTATGAAACTATGAAACTATGTAAAGTGCACAAAATGTAATATAAGTAGAGCTGATATATTTTCTCTTACTTTGCATAGGTGATTGTTGGGATTAAGGCTAATCTAATAATTTTTTTTTGTATTCAAGGAAATAAGAGAACACTGAATGTAATGAAAAGTTTCCTTTAGCAAATAAATGTTCAGTGTGAGTTGAGAAGTCTGTAGCTGAGAGCAGCTGTACATATTGTTTTTATGTTTCCATGGAGACAAGCTGACCAAAGGGGCAGGGAATAAAAGCCAGAGAACTTTTTAAGACTAAAAATTAATGTTCTCTGAAAACATATATGCTGTTTTTCCACATATGTGAGGGGAATAAAGATAAGACAAGAATAGACAGCAATTACTGGAAGTAGGAGCACAGGCTTTGACATACGTTATCTTAGTATGAATAACCTTAATTTTAGGTTAGTTAATGCAACAGTTGGTGCAGCTGTCGATTTGAGACAATTGCTCCTATTAGGAGGGATACACTTCACTATTTGAAAATATACATAGTTTTGTGTGTTTGTTTTAAGTTAATGGGTTCTGGGGGTGTTCTGGGGAGTGTTTTTTTTGTATGAAGGTGAAGGTTCTCATTAAAACAAAATGTTTTATAAAATGTGACATAGGTTCAAATGGAAATGCCAGGAAACAGCTGTACAGAAGATCAACCTGTCAAACATTAGTGGGGGGCACGTACCAAAAAAGCTGGAAATAGACATTTAAAAAAGCGATCACATATAATAGGTGGGAAATAATGACTTTTTATTACAGTGGCTGCACTGTCCATATTACTTTGAAAGTTAATAGCCTCATAGTTATAGACAAAAAGTGAGAGTACTGAAAGATATTAAGAAATGCAGACTGCAAATATAAATGCTACAGAAGAAACATTTAGAAAGATGTGAGCACATGAATTTGATGAAGAAAGTATTTCAGGATGAATTTTCAACAGAATATCAGGGACAAAGGAAAAGGGAAGCACTTATACTACTTAGTAGAGGAGCTCCAGTAGTGATAGAACAGGGAAAAAGATAATACTGGAACATTTGTGGTAGTAAGGGACTACTGGCAAGGGAGGAGGATTATGCTGACATATATAAACATTCCACATAAAACTGCTATTATGGAATTTAGAAAAGTTTGGGAGAAATAATCAGCTTTTAGCAGGGAATGTTATTTATAAGTGGGAATTGAAACTTGGTTTGCAACTGTGTTTACTCTGAGAGTGTTGATGGAGAAGTTCAGAGAAGGTCAGAAGAAGTTAGATTGTGTCTTTGTGGACTTAGAGAAAGCATATGACAGGGTGCCTAGAGAGGAGTTGTGGTATTGTATGAGGAAGTCGGGAGTGGCAGAGAAGTATGCAAGAGTGGTACAGGATATGTACGAGGGTAGTATGACAGTGGTGAGATCTGCAGTGGGGGTGACAGATGCATTCATGTGGACATGGGATTACATCAATGTTCAGCTCTGAGCCCTTTCTTATTTGCAGTGGTGATGGACAGGTTGACAGACGAGATCAGACAGGAGCCCCCGTGGACTATAATGTTTGCAGATGACATTGTGATATGAAGTGAGAGAAGGGAACTGTTAAGAGAAAAAGTTTTAAAACACATACTATTATTCGTCTCTTTCTCCCATCTAGCAAAATTAATATGCTATTTGCTGAAGTGTTGGTAAGAAAAGGTCATTGAACCATGTTTATTAAAGATGGGCTTTATCTATGCTAGATGTAGTTTGCTTATGAACTTGAATAACACCTGTTTTCTATACTTCTGAATAAGAGTTAATTTACTGAGGCAGGCTCTGGAAAATTGCAGCTGCCACTGTGGTTTTGAGGTAAACGTTCTACACTAACTGTGGTTTTGAGGTAAACATTCTACACTAGCTGTGGTTTTGAGGTAAAACATTCTTTTCTGAGGTAAATTGTGATCCTAGATGTTTTTCATAGCCAACTGTCAACTATTAGAAATGTAACAAAAGCTATTTTGGCTAGTAACAGGAAAGTATAAAAGTTGATGTCAGTAACCAAGCTGATCAGATTGAGATCATCTTGGCCAACATGTTGTTGTAATCTGGTTAGCAGTTAATAAAGGAAATTTTCATCACCTGAGGCAGATGTGACTCACTTGAATTTTTCTTCTGACATTTTGGTCCTTCGGACCGGAAACCTCTACGAAGATACGGATCAGACCGACAGAGAGATCGAAAAACCTGCGTGGGTGAGGGTTTCTTATCTTAAGATTCCCTCAACGGAAAGCCCTCTGACTGATTTGTCATTGGAAAGAGGCTGGCCGCTCTCTGATCCCTATCTGAGGGACGGCTTCCGAACCAAAAGGGGAAACAGAGTCTCTTCTGGTTCAGGTAGGATGAAAATACCTTTTTTTTCTTTTAATTTAATTTAACCTTGTCGACAGGGGGTTTATTTTTAGTTAAGGGTTTTATTTTTAGTTAAAGGTGGGTAGGAATAATTATTAAGATTATTTTGTTAGGATTACCTGTTATTTTGTTAGGATCCCCGTTAAGATAGCCCCATTTTGTAATAAGCCCTGTAAAAATCATTTTGATGCAGTCCAAAAATATACAGTCCTAAAAATAAGAAATGCAGTCCTAAAATATACAGTCCTAAAATAAGAAATCTAGGAAAACATGAGTTCAAGTTGCTGCAAGTGTGAGAGTGATGCCTGTTTAAATGTTGATGCTAAGTATATGAAAAGTTTAAACAAAAATAATGTTAAATTTTTGAGAAGTGGAAGTTGAAATATGATTTTGATGGTACACTGAATAAGAATGCCTGTGCAAAATTGGTTAGAGATTTGAAAAAGGATGCAGGAACTAGAACTAAAAAGCAAAGACAATTGGGATTTCCCCAAGCACAAAAATGGTTAGAACAGTGTCAGGAAAAAGAGAAAATAAATCAAAAGGGATCACTGGTGCCAAGTGGAAAAGTAGCTTTATTTTTAGATAAGGAGGATGAGCACACAGTTTGTGCAGTACAAAGGCAGCAACCGCCTCAACGTATGGTGAAATTGCTGCTGCCATACCGGGGGAACCTACTCAATATCATTCTGTTTATGTGGGATCTGTACAGCAGGGTGGGTTATTAGCCGCTCAAGGAAATGTTGTGACCCCTCCAATTTACCCACAAATACCCGTAGTACCTAAAGTTGCTTTGCAACAGGTAGACCAACCTATGTAGTTAAGGTCAGGACCAGCAGGGCAAGGATGTTGGGCTATTAAACTTTCTGACCATTCAGAAGCTCTTCCCTTAATACAAGTTGCAAACCCACAAGCAGGAGATGTTGGACAAGAACCAACTATTTTAGTTTATCGTCCCTGGGCTAGAGAGGATATAAAACGAGCTACGGATGGTATTCCTCATCCCAAGGTTAATTTTCAAAAGTTTTCTGAGGACATAGTTGGCATGCGTTTAAGTTATCATTTAAATGGTTTAGAAGTAGAACAAGTAGTGCGACAAATCTTAGGTCCAGATTGGCACTTAGTTTGTGGTACTTGGACATGTAAGGCAGATGACGGCACTACATTAAAGCATAATTCTGGGGTGTTAGACACACGAGTCACTGATCTGTTAAAGAGAATTTCTGATAAGTGGCATCCAAGAGCAGATTGGACAGTAATAAATCAGTGCATCCAAAATGATGATGAATCTGTAGATCATTATATTGTAAGACTGACAGAAGTGTTCAATAACCATTGTGGAATGATGATTCCGCAGGATCAGACTAATGATAGTCCGTATGAACAGCAATTAAAAAATGCTTTCCTTAAAGGTTGTAAGGCTCCGATAAGTAGTTTTATTACTAAGCACATGGTAGATCATAGAACATGTAGACTGCAACCTTTGTTTGAATATGCACGACATGCTGAGGGACATTTTAATCTAAAAAATAAAAAGAAAGTACAAGTGTTGGCAGTAGGGGATGATGGTGGTATATTCTTAGTACAGGACTAAAGGGGGCAAGGGAGCTGTGGTGGCGTAAAAAAAACATGGGGGCCCGCAATGGGACACGTTAAATGAACCAGGTGGACATTCAACCTATAGGGAAAGGTTAAAACGTGGAGAATGTTTTAAATGCAGTAGACATGGGTACTTCGCTGCCGACTATGAAGAGTGGCAACATCCCCCACAGCTTACGAACAAGAGCTCTGCATGACTATATGATAGTAAAGAAAGGCGCCATCTTCATTATGGGGATAATGAAGAGGCAAACACTCTCTACGATGAATGTCAGAAACACTCTAATGGAAGGGCGGGATTGTGACTGTGAAGTCATAAACCTGGCAAATGTGGGTATCGCTATGCATCTAGATCAGAAACCCATGATAGAGTTTTTGGTTGAGGTTGAGAAAGTGGAGTTTTTATGTGATTCAGGTGCATCGCGTACACTTTTGGGTCCAGCAGTTCTGCCTCCGAACTGCGAAACAGATGAGTTTGTCCTTGTAAAAGCGGCAAACGGGAAAATTTATAAGGAACCACTGTCTCATCCTCTACTGTTCACAGATCCGCAAACAAACCAAACTGTTAGGTGTAGGGTAATTATATCAAAAGTTTGTCCAGTTAATTTGCTGGGAAGAGATTTGATGCATGTGTTTGGAATAGCGGCAATTCCCACACCTAAAGGTATTGAGGCAAAAAGGTTAGCGGATGGCTTAGTAGTACAGGGAGTACAAGACTTGTTTTACTGGTATAGCCTAGACTTGATTTCAGATGGCCCGGGGAAGGTTGATACAGAGCTGATCAATCTAGCTCTAAGTAAATCTAGGAGCGGGTCATCGCAGGTTGTGGCGCAGTTACATTGTACAATGTTCTAAAAGGCACCTGGTCTGGATAAAGAATTTGAAAAATAATTCTTTAAGCACAAGTGTGCAAGGATAATTTTGAATGATATGTTTTGGGATACGCAAGGTAATACAGTAGTAACCTGTACTTTGACCAAGGAAATGAGTTCTTTATATCGCTCAAGTTATAGCTCACATATCTCAGTTACTAAAGCAGTGGGGACACATTGGGTAGATTTGGCGAAAAAGGTAACGATTTGAGACATGATGTCTGAAAGTCAGTTGAAAGATCAACAGATCCAGGTACAAAGATTAAATTGGGTGACTTGGGCACGACCAAGTGTGCACCTCAGGGATGACAAAACAGAAATGGCATGACAAATCCTCCTAACTCAAGAGGAAGATAGTGCGTTAAGTGCCTTGCCTGTAGATTTATGGTCAAAAGGTAAAGGAGATGTAGGATTAATGAAAACAGCAGGTGAAGTTTGTATAACTGCAAAGTCAGGTTTTGGACCTCGTAAGCACCAATATCCACTAAGTAAGCAAGCAGAGGAAAGAATTAAACCAGTTATTGAACAGCTAAAACAGGTAGGAATTCTTGTTGAATGCCCAGATTCACCCAGCAATACTCCGTTGTTTCCTGTAAAGAAACCGGATGGGTCATGGAGGTTGGTTCAGGATTTACAAGCAGTAAATTCAGCTGTGATCCCAAGAGCACTGGTGGTCCCTGACCCCTATACATTACTTAATGATTTACTACCTCAGCACAGATATTTTTCGGTCATAGATATAAGCAATGCTTTTTTCTCCATACCACTACACAAGGAGAGTAGATTCTGGTTTGCATTCACTTATCAAGGTAAAAGATACACCTACACCAGATTGCCACAGGGTTATTGTGAGAGTTCGACAATATTCGCACAAGAAATGGCTGCGAATTTAGCTCAGTTTGTTCCCCCAGAGGGAAGCCAGGTTCTGCTGTATGTAGATGATATTTCATTGGCCTCACCCACGCAGGAAAGTTGTAAAAAGGATACCCTAGCCCTTCTTAGTTTTTTAGCTGAGCAAGGACATAAGGTAAATAAAGAGAAGTTACAATTGTGGAAAGCACAAGTAAAGTACTTGGGTTATTTAATTTCGCAGGAAGTTAGACAATTGGAGAACAAAAGAAAACAAGCAATTCTTGAAGCACCTATGCCTACGACTAAGAGGGAGATGATGTCGTTTTTAGGTGTGACTAATTTTTGTAGAAGTTGGATTTCTAATTATGCTGAAGTAGTAGGGCCATTGACCGTACTGATCTATGACACTCCCATGGCAGCTAAAAGTAATATACAGTGGACAGATAAGGCAATACAGGCATTTATTAGAATTAAGCAATTGATAGCAGGATCCTCTGTTTTGGGTTTTCCGAACTATTCTAAGCAGTTTGTACAAATGGTTGATTGTAAGGGAGGATATATGACTTCGGTTCTGGTACAAGTATATGGGGATAAACAGAGACCGATAGCTTTCTACTCCTCCAGATTAGATCCTGTTGCAAGGGCATTGCCACATTGTGTTCAAGCTGTAGTGGCAGCCACCATGGCAGTGCAAGCCTCAGCATCATTAGTTTTGTTTCACCCATTAAAATTGCGAGTTCCACATTCAGTAGCTACCATACTTTTGCAAGATAAGATAACCTTTTTATCTCCTAGTCGACATTTGTCATGTATGACAGTGCTGCTGACACAGCCACATATGACCATAGAAAGATGTACTACTCTTAATCCGGCGACACTTTTGCCGACTTCAGAAGAAGGTACTCCACACGTTTGTTTAGAGAGCATTCATGACAATACTTCCCCAACCAGATTTGACGGATATTCCGTTGGTAGATTCTGATCTTGTTTTGTTTGTAGACGGATCAGCAAAGAAGGACACTGTAGGGAGAACACTAGTAGGGTATTCTGTCACCACAGAAACTGAAGTTTTGGAAGCAAAAGGATTGTCAAATATTTATTCTGCCCAAGCAGCTGAGTTAGTGGCTTTGACTCAAGCTTGTACCTTAGGGGAGGGTAAAAAAGTGACAATTTATACAGATAGTCAATATGCTTTCTCCACTGTACATGTTTTCGCTCAACAATGGAAGAATAGGGGAATGGTTACTGCGACAGGCAAACCAATAAATCACAGAGATTTAATATTACAGTTGTTAGATGCAGTGCGATTACCACTTCAGATAGCGATATGTAAATGTTCCACACATACTAACAAAAAAGATCCTGTCTCCAGGGGAAATGCTTTTGCTGATATGGCTGCAAAAAAGGCATCTCAAGAAAATGATTTGCTTTGACATGACAATGATTTAGAGCCCGGACACCTCTTAGACTTAGAGACACTAAAAGTAATGCAAACATTGACAACACAGAAAGAAAAATGTCGTTGGGTGAAATATGGTATCACTCAACAGGATGGGTTGTATAGGGCATCAGATGGCAAAATGGTATTACCCTCAAACCTTTTTAGGTATGCTGCATTGGTTAGCCATGGACCTGCCCATGTAGGAGTACAGACAATGGTTCAAATAGTGTCTAAGGTGTTTTGGTGTAAGGGGTTTTCAACTTATGCAAAGCAATTCTGTTTATCTTGTTTATTATGTGCAAAGTATCATGCTCAGGGGGGAGTTAAAAGTCTCAGCAGGCATTCCCTACTCCTCCATATCCATTCCACACACTCTGTATGGACTTTATTGAGTTGACCTTCAGAGGGAAAAAGGTTCTGTCTAGTTATAATTGATGCTTTTTCTTAGTGGGTAGAGGCTTTTCCAGTAAAGCATCCTGATGCACACACAGTAACAAAGCTTTTGACAACAGAAATAATTCCCCGATTTGGCCTTCCAAGGTGCATTTATAGTGATAATGGGTCTCATTTTGTAAACCAGATTGTGCAGAAGTTGGGTCAAGTGTTTCAAATTGATCTCAAGTACCATTGTGCTTACCATCCCCAGTCAGCTGGACTGGTGGAGAGACACAATGGTGTTCTGAAGAGTAAACTCCGCAAACTGATGGCAGAAACACATAGATCCTGGACTGCATGCCTTCCATTGGCACTCCTGTACATGCGAATCTCACCCTCCTACAAAGGACTTACACCATTTGAACTTTTGTTTGGGAGACCATATTACGTCCCGCAGTGGCAAGGATTGTTGCCAGTGGAACGTGAGGGGGGTGAGGATCTGGCTGATTATATGAAGAAGCTGCTAAATGTCAAGTCTCTTTTAACCAATGACTCCTTTGCAGGTTCCAGAAGTGAAACCTTGTTAAGCGTGGCACCCGGGGACTGGGTGTGGATCCGAATTGTGAAGAGAAAGAACTGGTCATCCCCCAGGTGGGAAGGCCCATATCAAGTACTTATCTCAACACCTACGGCTGTAAAGATCACAGAGAGGACTTTGTGGATTCATATCACCCACTGTAAAAAACTTAAGACTTTTTCTTCTACCATTGATGTTGGTCAGACTCCATTGGACCCCTGAACGCAATGTCTGACTACAAAGGAAGGATGGCCATGTTCAACTGTTACATGATGATGATTTTGGTGGTGAAAGTAAATATGTCCATACGAGAAGGAACAGTTGTGAGAGAAAAAGGAATGGTGGTGCTGCAAGCACAAACAGGTGTTACTACTGTGTTCAAGGTAAAACTTTGTGAAGGAATTTTGGACTGTGCTAAATGGAACAATAATGATTTCCTGACTCTTGCAAAATACTTGTGCAATAGAGACTGTGCGTCCTGGTCAAATGTTTGGTGGTCAACAAATGTGAACGGATGGGAAACAAGTGGTGCAGTGATACCAGAGAAAGATAAGAACAGGCAACAAAGAATAAAAATTGCACATTTCCAAGGTACTGAAGTAATTACTATAACCATTGTGTCACCACAAGAAAGTGATTCAGGAGTTTATGGAATCGGAGTGTCTCTTCCAATTGGAACTGATCCTTTGGGGACCCTCCAACTTAAAGTGCAAAGCCTTAAAAATGCTACAAGTAAAGCAGATTTTGCCTTCACAGACAGTTGTTACTCGAGATGGGATTCGTACACCATAATGAATGGTTATCTTGGGTTAGATATAGTACCCGAGAGGCACATCGTGAAAACTGTGTTTCTTGTGCTGAAGGTAAACAGCAACTAGCGACAGTCCCATTGATGCAAGCTGAAGGTAATCTGATGTGTCTGTTAAAGTTATTCTTCAACAAAACCGAAGATAAATGCAAAGATGAAACCCAGCGTTTTCCAGTCATAAGCAAAGTTGAGAAACCGCCTACAGCAATCTCTTATCCAGGTTCGTATAATGGCAATGGGAATCCATTTCTGGAAAACCAAACTCATAGTTTGGCAGATGTATGGTGGTTATGTGGAGACAACAAACTCAGATCAAGGCTTACGATTCCCTGGAAGGGAACTTGTGCACTTACAAAATTAATTCTGCCATTCTACATTTTCCCAGTTCCAGCAAGCAATTTCGTAAGAGAACCTGAAATAAAGCAGAAGTGGTTGAATAAGAGAAAAAGAGAGGCACTGAAGCAATCCTTCACTAGCAGTGTCTACATCGATAGCATTGGCATACCAAGAGGCATGCCTGATGAATACAAAGCACTAAACCAAATAGCGGCTGGTTTTGCATCCATCTTTGTCTGGATTCAACCCAATAAGAATGTGGACTGGATCTACATTTACTATAACCAGCAGCGTTTTGTGAACTATACCAAAGATGCACTGAAAGGTATTGCTGAACAACTGGAGGCCACTTCGCAGGTGGCATGGCAGAATCGAATTGCGTTGGATATGCTCCTGGCCAAAGAAGGAGGAGTTTGCAAAATGTTTGGGACTTTCTGTTGTACATATATTCTGAATAACACTGCCCCTGATGGCAGCATTACTCGAGCTTTGAAAGGTTTGGAGATGTTATCCGAAGAATTGGCAGAGAACTCTGGGGTAAATAATCCCTTCACAGACTTTCTTCGAGCGTGGTTTGGAAAATGGAGTCATCTCATCAGCAGTTTCCTGGTGTCCGTCGGAGTCGCTGTGGCTATCGTGGTGGTATGTGGTTGCTGTTGTATACCCCGTATCAGAGGTCTTCTACAAAGACTGGTTGATACTGCTGTTACGAAAACGATGTACCAGCAGTTGCAACAGACTGGTGAAAGTGAATACATTGAAATGTGACTTTTGCAAATGTTTTGAAGTTTAAAAGTTTGTCTTGCAAATGAAGTAATGTATGCAAAGAAAAACTTAGTTTTTACCATATATTGCTGAAATAAAAAGACAAATAAAAGTGTTTTGAGGGGGGAAATGTTAAGAGAAAAAGTTTTAAAACACATGCTATTATTTGTCTCTTTCTCCCATCTAGCAAAATGAATATGCTATTTACTGAAGTGTTGGTAAGAAAAGGTCATTGAACCATGTTTATTAAAGATGGGCTTTATCTATGATAGATGTAGTTTGCTTATGAACTTGAATAACACCTGTTTTCTATACTTCTGAATAAGAGTTAATTTACTGAGGCAGGCTCTGGAAAATTCCAGCTACCACTGTGGTTTTGAGGTAAACGTTCTACACTAACTGTGGTTTTGAGGTAAACATTCTACACTAGCTGTGGTTTTGAGGTAAAACATTCTTTTCTGAGGTAAATTGTTATCCTAGATGTTTTTCATAGCCAACTGTCAACTATTAGAAATGTAACAAAAGCTATTTTGGCTAGTAACAGGAAAGTATAAAAGTTGATGTCAGTAGCCAAGCTGATCAGATTGAGATCATCTTGGCCAACATGTTGCTGTAATCTGGTTAGCAGTTAATAAAGGAAATTTTCATCACCTGAGGCAGATGTGACTCGCTTGAATTTTTCTTCTGACAGGAACAGGTTGAGGAGACCCTGGAGAGATGGAGATATGCTCTAGAGAGGAGAAGAATGAAGGTGAGCAGGACTAAGACAGAATATATATGTGTGAATGAGAGGGAGGATAGAGGAATGGTACAGATGCAGGGAGTAGAGTTGGCAAAGGTGGATGAGTTTAAATACTTGGGATCAACAGTTCAGAGTAATGGCGAGTGTGGAAGAGAGGTGAAGAAGAGAGTACAGGCAGGGTGGAGTGGGTGGAGAAGAGTGTCAGGAGTGATTTGTGACAGACAAGTACCAGTAAGAGTGAAAGGGAAGCTCTACAAGAGGTTAGTGAGATCAGCTATGTTATATGGGATGGAAACATTGGCATTGACAAAAAGGCAGGAGTCAGAGCCGGATGTGGCAGAGTTAAAGATGTTAAGATTTGCAATGGGTGTGACGAGGGTAGACAGGATTAGGAATAAGTATATTAGAGGGTCAGCCAAGGTTGGATGGTTTGGAGACAAAGCCAGAGAGGTGGGATTGCGTTGGTTTGGACATGTGCTGAAGAGGGATGCTGGTTATATTGGGAAAAGGATGCTAAGGATGAAGCTGCCAGGTAAGAGGAAAAGAGGAAGGCCTAGCCTAAGATAAGGTTTATGGATGTGGTGAGAGAGGACATGCAGGTGGTTGGTGTGATAGAACAAGATGCAGAGGACAGGAAGAAATGGAAACAGACGATCCGCTGTGGCGACCCCCTAACGGGAACAGCCGAAAGAAAAAGAAGAAGAATTTATCTGGGGAACCTAGAAGAGAAAATATAACAAAAGAGGGTATATTTGGTATGGAAGATGTGAATTCAGTAATAGGAACTCAGAGAGAATTTGCACATTATTATTCAAGGTATAATAACTGGGCTAGACTAGACAGAAATTATATTTAACAGGAACATGTGCATTTAATTAAAAGTTCTGACACACATCCAGTAACTATTTTAGATCTTATGCCAATAATAGCTAAGATAAAGATGCAGGATAATGAAATAAAAAAGAGACACTGGTGCTTCCCCACTTAACTGTTAAACAGAGAGGAATTTAAGGAATGGATAGTGGATATTATTAAAAGTTATTAGGCAATAGTGAAATTTCTTCAGAAGTGATACCTAGTAAATGGATAAAATGAAAGTGGAATTTAACAATAGGGTCGAAATAAAAGAAAAAGAGATCTAGTTAAGAAGTAACAGGAATTATTTAGAGGGTCTGAGAAAGTTAAAGTATTGCAGAACAGGGGGAATCTCACAGAACAAAAAGAAGCGGAACTACGGAGTGTTAAGTGAAAATAAGGGAATACCTGGATAATATGCATGAGTTTAGAAATATTGCTGTTAAAGCAACTGTTTTTAAACACCTTTATTAAATTATCACTTAAAACATAGGCAAACACACATTAACAGAGAAGAAAACAGACCATGTTAACATTCTCACATGTACATGCATTATATATTGCATATTTGCTTTTATACAATTATCAATGGGATAAATGTGTACTGCTCCCAAATATGTAGCAAAGTCTAGAAGGTTTAGGATTTTTGCTCAGAAGTGTTTACATAGATATTTTTATACCCCAAGCAGAGACCAAATAATTTTTTCTTGCGTATATAGCAGATTTGAAGGTACGATGAGGGAGAAAGTACTAACTGTGAACATATATTTTGGGAATGTAATGAGTTGTCAGACTTTAAAAATTCCATATAGAGTACTCTATCAGAAATGGGTGAGCAAAGGAATATTTTTTGAGCTTGGATATAGGATCTGAATTCCCTACACACAGTAAACCTCATTAAGATTAATTGTGGTGACAGCCAAAAAAGCAATTACTAGAAAATGGAAATCAAAATCTAAACCAACCAGATCTGAATTGGTGAATATTGTAAGAGATAAAACAACTGCAAGTGGGATTTTTAGAAAAAGGTAGGAACAAATTATACAGGAAAAATGGAAATTGAGGAAACGATGCATGTAGAATAATGTTTTGGAGGAGGAGTGAGCTTTAAATCAAGGCAGGAATTGAGCAATTTATGTAATGTTGATTGATGATAATTGTACAGAAAAACATATGTGATGTATAATGTTTGTAACTGTGAATATGTTAATATGATTTGTTTTTTTCTTTGTGTATAAATGCATGTTTGCCTACATCTTAAGTGATAATTCAATAAAGGTGTTAAAAATAAAAAAATAATAAAAAAAATATTGTTCCATTGCTCAACCTAGTGGAATATTCCTGTAAGTTTTTGCTCAAAGGATTGTGTAGTCTCTGCAGCATATTAAGTGATTTCAAAGCAACATGTTTTAGTTGTTGACTTGTTGACACCACCTTATGACATACTGAAAGTATTCCAAAACAAAAGGAAGTGAAGTTTAAGGTAGAGTGTGCAATGTAGAGATGGCTGTGGTTCATCAACTAATGCTACATTAATGACTCATCCTGCAATGGTGCAAAAAGGGGGGGGGTAGCACCTATATCAGTGAGAAAATACTGGGGCAAGAGTGTCAGAAATGCAACAAACCTTAGCTGGTTTCATGGGAGTAAACTATTCTGACAGCACTGTCATAAACTAAATGCCAAAAAATGCATTATTATATCCTTTGGGAAGTCATCTATCTCAGAGAACTATCACGTAACAGTATACCCCTGTGAGCTGGCAAAGTTATTTGGGATTTGGGAACTTATGTGTAGAGTAACCTAACTTTGGAACAACATGTGTCCATTGCTGTAAAAATGCCAGTTTATAAAGAAAGGGACTGTATCTAGATCTAGGGATGCCATAATCCTCATTAGACCAATCACTGAATGTAATGCCCCTTTGGTATGTATATATGTAGTCACATGCAACAATTGGAATGCCCACAGTGATACCTTACTAGAAGGATACAAGGCCTAAACATGTTTAAACAACATGGACTGACTCAAAGCCCTGTCATTATACTTGATTTGATATCCTACAGCATACCTCTCAACCATACCAAATTCCTTGGTATTTCCCATTTTGGGGGACAAAATAATAGGATGCCATGAATTCCCAATGGCCCCTTTAAATTCCAATTATTTTTGTTTAATTTACATTTTTTAGTAAATGCTGAGGTCATCAAGCATTGCTGGTGTATTCTGCAACGTCATCAATGTGCACAGGCATGTGTGGTGAGGTCAGCATCATAAGACATTGTGGCAGTGCCTGACCGCTAATACGAGGAGTGTGACTTCAGTATTTTATACAACTGATTGCCTCATATTGGGTGCAGGGGGGTACAAAGCTAATATATTCTTAAACACATGGAAGTGTAACCTGGTAACCTTTATTTTATGCAAACATAGCTGCCATTTTCTTTGGAGCAGGTTATGACTTATTAAATATTTACAATAATATTCACTGAGTGTGCCACGTAAGAGATGCCCCGCTATTTCCATTGATCTTGGAACAGTCACAAAGTATCGAATTCTGCAACAATCTCTCCTTGTTTGCCATACATGCAGCTGATGTGTCACCCAGCCCTATAAACCTCTTTCCCTTACTACAGTTAGACGCTACGCACTTCCTCACCTGTCAATAAGGACTGCTTGGCTTACTAAAAATAAACACTTCTGAATTCTACACGTTCAATGCTTACAAAATGCATTCAGCAGTCCGCCCCCAGCATAGTAGGAATTACATCAAAATCAGGTTATTATAGCTTGGGAACAACCTCTCCCTACTACCTCACCCAATTTAAGATGTCTGCTTTTATGGTGATTTGTTTCAGGGCACTTGCTGTAGGATTTGTACCATGTAACTACGCACAGTCTGCTGACTCCCAGGCAGGTTCTGCCAACGCACCCGCTGAAAGGAAAGGCAGCATAAAAACATGTCTGCAGCAACAGTACCACCACCAGGTAGCCAGGCTTTACGCTATGTTTTCTGCTGCAAGGATCACTTTACCGATGGGACCCGGTATCTTCAGGACATCATCTGGAGTTTTTATTGTACTGGAACTGGTAAGAATCTGGCATCTAAACTTTCCAGTTGCCAAGCTTGAATCATTTAATTAATTTTCTGGGTTGCAGTGATCATTCCAAGGGGCATGCCCAGCTTATTTGGCAGTAGATGTAGCAGGTGGTTGATTCATGGCATTCTAAGATGGTGTAGGAGTAGTCCATGGTATCTGGAAGATTTCTAGTTGTCTCTTAATGTTTCGTGTGAATACCTGATTCTCTTATTGTTTTTAGCTAAGAGTAGGAACTGCCTGGTATAATAATGTAGTCTTTACCTCCTTTATGCATGCACGCGGTTTGGGTGAAACATCGTCTAAGTTTATGCCAAAAAATAAGGCATCACCATGTAGAAATTCTTCATCATGTATACCCTTGCACAGAGTGTAAAAATGGCACTGATGTACTTAAGGACATGAAGGATAATTGATTTGTTAAAAACTTTAGCCTGAGCATTTGTTCAGAGGAAATGTGGTTGGTATTTCTCTATAGTGCCAACAATTGCCTTAAGAGTGGCCAGCAATTTTTTCTTAGCCAGTTTCTTTAACGGCTGCCTCTTCTCCATGGGAAGTAAGATGTGGGCTGAACCTACCTCTCCAATCTTTTAGTGCAGTAAATCTGGACAAAACCTAAAATAATGAGTGACAAAGGACCAACAATAAGGACAGATTTTAAAGACTGCTCTTATAAACTTAAAAAAGTTGCTAAAATAACAGAATTTGTGTTAGCATGCATTTTCTTCAGGATATGAAGTCTAAAGTTCAAATGGATGTCATTAACTAGTGACTTCAATCCTCAGTGATTTGCCAGAAAATCACAAATTGTATGTGGAACAGACCAACATTATAAGGCAAAAATCTGGACATTCTGTGAAAATCTGGACAGTTGGGATAAGTATTCTGATTGTGACTCAAATTTTAGGTCTGTCCCTCTTATGGTGACTTTTGGAGAGAATATGGTGAACTACACTTAACAAATAATGACAATGATTAGAGTTATTGACTTCTTGTACTTCAGAAAATGTATATTAATTCACATTCTCTTACTCTGTCAGTATCCCAAATTAATAGTATTAATCTTTTAAAAGTGGCCCTGGTTGTATGTAATTATTTCTGGAGTCATCCCTGAGTCCGTTGAAATGTGTCCCTGATTAAATCAGTGCTATGTGTGGAACACTACCACTCATACTGTGGATCAACTTGCTAACAGCTTCTCGATGGTTAAATGTATATTTTATACTTTATAAAACATTCCTTTGATGAAATAATATGATTCAGTATTTTTTTGTCATGAATATCAGTTAAAACATGCCTAATACTGAATGTGTGACGGACCCTATGGGTGATGCACATGTACTTTTTAAGACTCAGAACGGGGAACGTTCTTTGTAATGAGGCACACTTGAGAGGTAGGAGTGGTTGAGTTGGATGGGGATGGCAGATGCACAGGAAACAAAACAGTTACAGAACATCATGATGGGGGAAGGGAGGGCACATGCTTTTCACAGGAAGCTGTGATGATGATAATATGTTACAGTTTGGCCGGGCTCCAGTGCCTGCATACCTTATGGCATAGCCAGCTTTAGGCACCAGTGAACCCTGTGGTCACTGGGGGCCCCAACTATAGCAAGTTATCTTATCCTGATATTTTTGTAACATATCTGTCAAACCAAAAAAAAGCTAGTACTGCAATCTGGTATACTTAATAAACCAGGTGGGTTATAACAATTATTTAAATCGCCTTTAAAATAAAACAGTATTGTTCTGCTTATATTTTGTGTTTAATATTTTGTCTGTTTTTCAATTCATGTTTGAACCTAGCTATTCCACAATTCCATTGGAGTGGGCAGGGTTACATAATTATGCTCCCAAATTTTATGTTAATCAACATAGGTTCAAAGGTTCATAGGTTGGTACCAGGCTATCGGCCCTAGGGCCTATACAAGCCTAGCCATAACAATTCCCTGGCTATTTCTTCCCAGAATATTTACTTCCCTGGTCCCCTGTCTAGCAGGACAACTGACGTGATCCCCAGGATGAATTTCCTATCTCCCATCCAATCATCAAGGTTCCTTTTGAAGAGGGCCAAAGAGGCGCTCAGCTTGACATGTATGGGCAGTCTGTTCCAGAGTATGGGGAGTCTCTGGGTCAGGAACCTATCCCTCCAGCATATTGTGTTCATTGTGATGACCAGGTTTAGATCCTTGCAGTGTGTGGCTCTGAGGGATTGGGATTTCTTTAAGTGTCCAACAGCACTGGGTTTGACATGGCCTTGTATGTTAAGTAGAGATCGCCTCTCAGTAGGCGATATGTGACAGAGTATAGCTGGAGTTTTTTTAGACGGTCAGTATAGGGCATCTGCTTTAGGCCTGTGATTCTTTTAGTGAGGTAGTTCTTTGGCCTTTCCAGTTGTTGCAGATGTCTTGTGAGGTACATACCAAATGGTGCGTTGTACTCTATAATGGGTCTAATGAGATTTTTGGCCAGTGGTACCTACTTTTCATGGGCCTTTGTCCAGATTTGTGATGTTTCCAGGTTGAGAGGTATGTCCTGCAGACTGCTGAGAGGCGATCTGTGTCTGTTATACAAGACATCCTCTGTCCCAACACTGATGAATTTACTGCACATTAACAAGTCGAATGGCATCAGAAATACTTGGTCTAGGGATATAAACCTGTCCTGCAACACAAACAGAATGATTTGGAGGGACAGATGTATTTCACGAGGATTATGGTTCTCTAGAACAGACTACCCATCTACATAAAACAAAGTTCATACCTGCCCATATTCAAACACAACTTAGATCTATGGATGGGAAGCAGAAAATTTAGCCTAGCACTACCCCCTGTACTATTAATGGACAGTGGCAGCTCCTAAATGCTTTATCCTATGTATGGGTCCCCTGAAATTATCTATGGTATGATTCCAGTTATTCTCAGTAAGAAAAATATATACTTATTGACTATGGGATGGGTAAGACCAATCTCTACAAGTAATCCAAAAAGGCCATAGCCGTCAGAAGCAAGCAATTGATTAAAGCAAAAAATACAAAGTTTAAGTACTTTAATAAAGCATCAAAAGTAAAAAGTAAAAAAACAGAGTTAAGTGCTTTCATTTATCCCAGAACTTCATCACAACTAATTTCAAACCAATCAGTTTCTGTTTAAATAGGTCACTCACACAATTAATACAAATCATTGGATTGGTTTCAAAGAATGGTTGCTAATTGCTATTCATTAACCGTCCAACTTGCAGTGTAAACAATTAAAGTATAATGCAGTCTGAAATAAAATGGAATAAATAGTTGACTTCCTATGTATAAAACTATATAAAAACACTACATAATTAATCTGATCCAGAATAAAATGATAAAATGATGCAACAGATACTGTGCAGTTTAAAAACCAAAACAAAATTCAGGTGCTCACGAACATATAAACTAAGAAATTCTGAAACTAAAAAATAGCCCAGTAACCAAAGCAATATTTATTAAAGTACTTAAACTTTGTATTTTTCGCTTGAATCAATTGCTTGCTTCTGCCGACTATGACACGTTTTGGATTACTTGTATGGTTCTTGTGTCGGATTGTGGGGCACATTTTCTGGTTACTAAGACCAGTCTCTAATGAAATGGGACAGGTTAATTTAAGCACAAAAAGGTAAATTGGATGGGCTTAAAGTGTCCCTTAAGGGTAGCTAGCCTAGTACTTACCTGTGAACTTATGAACCTATAAATGCTATGAAGGTAACTGGTTTAGAGGTAACTAAGATTCATAACCAGACACTGTTTGTTCCTTGCAAAACATCGCCACCATTTACAAAGTTCATTGCAGAAGGCAAATAATGTGGTTGACTGACAGATCAGCAACGTATTAAGCAAAATGGACTGGAGTGGCATTTTTTTGGAAACTAAATATTTTGTGTGGGGAAGAAATTGAAGTGTCCACCAAAAGATTTGATGTGAGTTGAACTATGTCATCAAAAAGTTATAGTTAGGTGAAACAGTATATATCTACAATAAAAGCTGTGCGGCAGTTACAATATTGTTTCTTTTTGGATCCCTTGGCGAAATAAGGATGACTGGAAATTACAAGGAAAACCTTTATAGGTAAGAGCAGAAGTACAGCAAACTATATGGGAACAAGTTAAATGATGAGACATTTTTGTTGGACATGCTGTTACACATGCTGTGCCCATTTCTGAAGAAAGGAGGCACAACCATCAAATCAACTGAATGGCAGCAGTTACAGAGGCAGAGAGCAGAGCAGAGAGAAAGTGAATGAGAAAATAGTTGCCAAATGGGAATTTTAAAAGAGTAGGCATTTGGGATGAGATGATTCCTATGCAGTGGGCCAGAGAGCATGATGCTGAAATGCAGACATGGCAAGATTATCCAAAGCAGAACAACACTGTGGGATGTGTTAGAATACTACAACCCAAAGCATGCAGAAAGCTACACTTGGGTCACAAACAAAGACAGATTCATCAGACAGACTTTACTAGACCATTACCTCTCAAACGGAATCAATGATATTGTTTAACTATTGCTGAGCTTGTTCTGTTTTACTGATGAAGCAACCTGGTAAAAAAGGTAAATCAGGCTATAGTGGTTAAAGGACTTGAACTTATATACAACAGTGGAAAGCCAAAGAAGATAAAGAATGATTAAGGGACTCGCTTTATGCTACTTCACTACAAAAATGAGCCAAAGAGCATTCACTGCATTGTCTTACACAAGCAGCTGGCTTGAAAAACACATACATGGTTTATTCAAACACCAGGTCAGGAAGAATACTAATTCCTTCTTTACTTACAGTTACTTCTTTAATATTTACTTTAAAAAAAAAAAAAAAAAAAAAAAAAGATTTGTTTTATGTTCCTTCTCCATGTTATGCCATTTTTGTGATTTTCTTATCTGTTTTTATTACTCTAACTTTAGTATACTGCATACCTGACATTTGTATTGTTAACCAGCTGTTTTGGTTAACTTGCCTTGTGTTTGCTAATTGTTTTTTTGTTAAATTCTTACACAAGCCTACCATTGTACTTTTTGTAGTTTGCTTATCATGTTTTCTGTTGATAATGTTTTCTTGCTTCAGGTAATTGGAGCTTTTCTCCCCGGGCCTCTACTGAAAACGGATATTTTTCCAGCTAGACTAGCCCGGTCAACAAATGTAAAATAAAAATAAATAAAAATAAATTCATACACTTTACATGAATGATCCATAATGACAGTGCTTGTAGTAAGTAAGTAAGTAAAGCAATTAACCAAGAGCAGTACTGTAGCTGGGTCAGGGTGAAGGAGGCAGCTGCCTCAGACGCAAGCTGTCAAGGTACATGATCGCACCTCACAAGAGTGATCAATAGCATATTTTTTCTCTGTCTCTTTGCCAAGTTTTTAACCCACTTTATTCACCCTCACTAATGCTCGGGCTCATGCCACTCCCTTACCCTACCCCCAATTCCCACCCCCCTTATTCTATATTTATACTTCCATAGCACCACCCACATATTCCTCAAACCAATACCATCAGTTCCCTCCAGAAGAAAAAAATTAATAGAATTGCTCCCCTAGTAACACCCACTCTTGTTTACCACCCAAGACTCACTCTCTCAAACTGTCTTAATCCTTGCCCCTATAACTAAATTGGTTGTATTTTGCATTTTATTATAGATAATATGTTTATCTAGGTTATGGTGAGTTCTAATAGCATATGTTGGTATGTGGTCACTTATGCTATCTGAAAGGCAGCTTACTTTTGTCACTTTGTCTGGTTTGTTTGTAAAAATCCAATCTAATATTGAGTGTGTCTCCCTGAAGTTTTATTGATTATTTTATTTATTTATTTATTTTATTTTACATTTGTTAACCGGGCTAGTCTATCTGGATATATTTCCATTTTCAGTAGAGGCCCGGGGAGAAAAGCTCCACATGTTGACAGGACGGATAACAACAAAACAACGAATACATAATAACAGATTAACAAACAGATTTAAAAAAGTGGTAGGTATTTTACTCAAGACAAGAATAACTAATTATATTTAAAGGTATAAAACATAAGTTCAACATAATTTCATCATTGGAATCAATTAGAGAAAGCAATAATAGGTAGTAGGTATAATAATAGGTTTGGTTACTAATTGTCTGAAATTGAACAAGCTTATGGATTCAATGGGGATAGTGGAAGTTATGAGTTGCCAATCTATATTTAAGTCCCAAGGTATTATAGTTTCATGGTTAATTTGTTTGGATATCCAATACAGGATGCTTTCAGCAGTATTAGTGTTATTCCCTGGTGGTATATAAATTGCTGCTAAACATATAGTTTTCCTGTTGCTGACTTTTAGGAGTGTTATTAGAAGTAGTTCAGCATTGTTAAATATGGGTATTTCCTGTGGAAGTAATGTGATGGTTATGGAATTTTTATAGATGATTTCTACACCACCTACATGCTTGTTTTGTCTGTCAACCCTGAGTATATTGTATTGGGGGGGCGGTGATCTCATTAGCCTTTATTTCTTTTTATAACCAGGTCCATAGCAGAAAAATACATCCCATCAGCATGGAAAGACATACTACATCATACCACTGCTAAGGTGGCACAACTACAGAGTTTAGTAACTACAGACCAACAGTGATTCTCTCCCCCTCTCCAAAATATTAGAGAAATGCATCCATATGCAGTCAGTGCAATACCTGACCTCAAATAACCTGCTCTCAGAAACACAACATGACTTTAGGCCCCAGCACAGCACCAGTAGTGCTCTACTACATTTTGCCAATATAATAAACCAACATAGAAACAAGGGTCTGCTTGTGTCCACCATGTTTTTAGACTTGCAAAAGGCATTTGATACTGTCTCGCACCAACAACTGCTGATTCTCCTCAACAGGACTTTCACAATAGTCCTTGTTATGGTTTCTTAGTTACCTATCTGGAAGGCAACAAGCCATTAAATGGCAACAAACCTATTCATCCATTCAGCCACTTAATACAGGTGTTCCTCAGGACTCTATCCTGGATCCTCTCCTATTTAATATATTTATTAATGACCTCTACACCTTCATTCACCATGCTAGCTAAGTTCAGTATGCACATGACTCACCATTAATATGAATATGTGTGGCCTCAACAATAAATAAGCTCCAAGACATTAGCAAAAATCTTTCTTCCTCCATATATACCTCACTGAAAGATTCAGACCTCCTGTTCAGCCCCAAGAAAACTAAGTTAATGCTTTTTATCTCAAATGTTGCCAAAATCAAAAGCAATTTTTTACCATCAAGTCAGCAAATAACACTGTCCTTGAAACTGTAACTCACAGTAAACTTCAAGGCATTGTAATAGATCACAGTCTCAAATATGCCAGCATACACTGCACATCATTAAATGTACACACCAGGAACTAGGCTCCCTTTATAGGATCAATGGATGCCTTACAGATACTGCAAGCAAAACTCTTGCCACCACCTTCTTATTGCCAACTCTCTTATACACTGCTCCTATACTAACAAACTTAAATAATACTCACAGAAAGAAAATTACCTCCTGCTACAATAAAATAGCTAGATTTGCCACCAGTCTCCCTCATAGGACTCACCATTGTAATACCTCCTGCTACAATAAGATAGCTAAATTTGTCACCAGTCTCCCTTATAGGACTCACCATTGTAATAGCTTAAAGCATTTAAACTGGTTTTAACTACATAACTAACTACAGCACACATACTTATTCATCATCCAGAAACTACTGTCCAGCAAGGGACCTTCGCTCTAGTAACAAATTCCTATTACTTACAAAAAAGTCAAATAATGTTACAAGAGATTCACTCTACTCCCAATACATTGCTAAATTCTGGAACAGTATCCTCACACAAATAAAACTCTCTGACAAACTCAATAGTTTTAAACCATTGCATAAATAAAATCTTAATGAATCCTGGTCCTGCCCATGCTCATCTCAAATTGAGACTTTGTGTTCACCAAACGATACTCTTCAAATACTCTCCTTAAACAGAATACACTCAACCTCTCTCTGAAGTGACAAAACAATTTTTAGACATAACCATTGCCTATATAACCCACTAAGTTGCATGTGGGCTTTCTCTCTAATAACTTCCACATCTGTAAAATATTAGAATGTATAAATGTACTACTGTTTGTGTATAAAAGTAAATAGAAATGAAACTACTCTGTGTTTAACTGTAACTTAGTATAATGCAATGTATGCAAATGAAAATTTTCTCCCTGGGCCTCTACTGAGAATGGGTATTACCCAGTAGGATTCTCCCATTAAACAAGACAACTAATATAATAATAATAATAATAATATATATATATATATATATATATATATATATATATATATATATATATATATATATATATATTAATGAAGTAACAACAGTCATTTAAATGAAGATACTTAAGGTGATAAAAAAATACACTGCTCTGTATGACATAGTAGATACGTTACATGTCATTAGATAAAACTGAGTACCCTGTGTACTGATATTTTTGTAGCTTATCACCTCACTCCCAATTTTAGATACCAAATTATACAAGTAATAATTTTTATTACATGAAAGAAATATTTCTCCTGATAAGATGCTTGAACACTGCTCTCCAGTGGTCAGATGTGGGCACTACTGTCTGTGAAAAGCATGGTGGAATTTTCTTTTTTTTCAAAATTCTTTACTTAGTTTTTCAAGTCATAAGAATACAGACAAAACAAAACAGTAAAACAATGATAATGTACATTGGGTAAAGAATTGCAGATACACAGAATCGATTCATACATAAACAACTAACTTATTTACAACTTTACAAAGGGGCCATATACATTATTTTGGGTCTATATTAGAATCTCGAAAGGACTAAACAGCGAACGCTCATATGAGCGAAAACGGAAAACATTGAACTCCTTATTGTGGGGGGCTGTGCTCCCCCCCACTAACTATATAATTCCATCTCCGAGATCGCACCACAGTGAGGAAAGGGCAAATATACCAATCTCCACTGTACCACAATCCCAAAAGACCCCCTTCGATGTCCACCGTTTTGGCTCATATATGCACTCACTGTTTAGTCCTTTCGAGATTCTAATATAGACCACTTTATTTTCAAGGTGAATCAGTAAGCTTACAATAATGTGGATATTTCTTATTTTCACAATGTCACGTATATACTAGAAATTTCACTATGTGTGTAAAGACCAAAGTCCTTATGATAAAGAGGGTGGGTTTTGCTAGTAGTAAGTTAAATGTCTGTTCCCATCTTTCTAGTTTCTTTAGTGTATCATTCATTGTGTCAATTACCCATTTGTGGGCCAATAGATGTCTAACTGCCATTTTAAGCATGCTGGAATTTTCTGCGTTAATCACGGTTCTAGATCCCTTGATATATGGGTTACAGCTATAATTGCTCTTTTATGTTAATTTCGGTTGTGAGACATTATATTGCTGCAAATTATAACTGTAAGCTGCAATACTTCATTGACAGAAGTTTGATTAGCATCACTCTAGAAAACCAGAAAACTGTAAGAAATTTCATGTAGCCATTGAATGTTTTAACTTTAGATGTAGAATAATTTTTTAGGAATAGCTTTTAAGCTCAAGCATTTATATTATGTGGAAGAAAACTGCTGTAGCTGAGATGTAGCATTTAATATATCTCTTCTGTTTCAGTGAGCAGCATAAGGACAGATTCTGTAGTTCTCAGAGAACAGTGTGAACCTGGGATAAGCAATGATCTTCCAGAAGAAAGGGTGGCATAGTGCTTCAGCAGACAGGACTCTATTCACAAGTCATTTAAAGAGGTTTATACTGCTGGAGGCATAACTGTCAACTTCTTTGTGCAAGAAGTCTGTACAAAGCCTGACATGGAAGGCCCAAAAATAGGAACAGATTTACATATTGCTCTTATAAACTTAAAAAGTTGCTAGAATAACATGATTTGTATTAGCATGCATTTTTCTGTAGGATATGAAATCTGAAACTCAAATGTATGTCATTATTTAGTTACCTCAGTCCTCTGACCATCCCATTCATTTTCTAGAAAACCATAACTTTTATGAGGAACAGACCAAAAATCTGGACATTTGAGGTGTATGAATGACAGGGCTCAAGATGCATTCCTTTTTGGGAGCTAGAGGCACTTCAGTGAACTTTTATCATCTCGTTGTAATTTACTTTAAAATTGTACAAAAATGGCTGATGCAATAGGCAACTTTGGAACTTCTGCCATGAGTGAATAGTTAGTGCTTGTGGTTGAATACATTGCCTGGACATGCTACTGAAAGCCTCATCTGCAATGAATATTATTTGAAACTCAAACACCTTCAGTAAGTTTGTAACTTGCTTAAAGGAAAACTCCAAAATAGAACAAAAAAAATCATTTTTTTCACTCTGTCTTTGTTTCTTGACCTATTTTAACATCTCAAAAATCACTCTAAGTGCTTTATTTGTAATTTTAACCTGTTTTCCACAACATGGCTACCAATGGGGCTTGATGTGTCAACGTGATCTTGTTCTCTCTCAACCATTTTTCTTTCCCATAATGCTTTGTACGACTCATGCCAGACATAAGGTAGTAACTGAATTCCCATCCCGTTAACATATAATGGGATTTGTGAGGGTCACTGTTATTTTCTTTACCTTCTGTAAAAGGACTGCTTCTTTTCTGTCTCTAATCACCCTCATTTATGTTTGGCTCAGACCTTATTTTACACTATACTTAGAAGTTATCCCACTACAGCCAGAAAAATAACTATATTGCAGGCCTTTGTTCAGTGTTTTCATTTGTAGTTCAAGAGGAATTGAGTCCCCTCCCCCCACACTACTACAGAGGTGTTAAAGCTGTCACTATACTGAGAGATCCTTGCAGAATCAATTCCTCTTAGACTACAAAAGAAAACTCTGAACAAAGGCCTCCAGTTTAGTTACTTTTTTGGCTGTAGCTGGATAACTTCTAAGTGTAGTGTAAAACAAGGTCTGAGCCAAACATAAATGAGGGTGATTAGAGACAGAAAAGAAGCAGTCCTTTTACAGAAGGTAAAGAAAATAGCAGTGACTCACACAAATCTCATTATATGCCAATGGCATGGGAATTCAAAGCTACTTCTTTATGTCTGGCATGAGTCCTACAAAGCATTATGGGAAAGAGAAAGGGTTGAGGGAGAACAAGATCACACTGATACATCAAGCCCCATTGGTAGCCATGTTGTGGAAAACAGGCTAAAATTACAAATAAAAGCACATATTAATTTTAAGGTGTTGAAATAGGTCAGGAAGCAAAGACAGAGTGAAAAAAATAGAATTTGCTTAGTTCTAGGGTGGAGTTTTCCTTTAACAAGGACTGAACCAGATGACAGGTAATATTTTTACTGACCTCTCCAGAGCATTTGATTTATTGGCTCACAGAAATTAGCCCAGGCACCATTAAATGGTTCCAGAACTCTATGTCTGACCCACACTTTACTATCAAAAGTCCTTGTTCTCACCTTTAGCTAATCTCAGAAAAGGTGTCAAACAAGGCTTGATCCTAGTCTTCATCTTGGTGAGCAAACGTCCTCTTGACTCAACTCACCTTCCTGTGCTACTTTATGCAGATAACATGGCTCTGCTCTGGTCAGTCCCTCACACCACTCCAAAAAGAACTTCAAATTGATTTTCCCTCCGTTATACAATAGATTGAAAACAAAAAAATTGCTATTTCATACATCAAAAACAATGTTTTTTGGTACTGTTATGGAAGGTTGTTATGTCTTATGTTTGTTTTTCACAAAATGCATATTAACTTAGAGTTTCCTCACAAATGAGTGAAATAAAATTTTAAAATATGTTTATGTTAAAAACAAAATGAAAAATAGATGCATGATTGATTATGCAAGATAAAGTTTCACATAAGTAGTAGCTTTATATTTCAAGTCTGTTAGAATTGCATTCTCTCTGTACTGAGAGATAGTTGAAGGCAAAGTAAGTGCTGAAGGAGTTAAGGGATGTTATGTTTAAAAGTGTCAGACATCCATGGAAACCAAATTAATCAGCAGTATTCTCTGGCCTTCTCAGGCTGGGGGATGAGTCTTTGCAAGGATGTCTGAGATAGTGTGTACTGGTACCAAATGTAAAACAAGTTGCAAGCCAATAAATCTTAAGCACAGGTGGTCTATGTTTTAAAAGTTAAGTGTTCACATGAAGCTCTAAGCGAGGATCACGAGGACATAAAATATTTAAAAATGTTATTTGTTAAAAGGTGTGTTACGTCAAAGTTCCGCATGCATGAAACCGATAAAAAAATTATATGAATACTCTCCTTTATTCTTGGAGACTGATCTGAAATTTTTAATAGGCAGTCTCCAACAGCTGTTTATGGAATAAACAAGGCCTTTGCATATCCTGTAGCGTTATTCTTGACTCAAAACTAAAAGGTAAAACTCTTTGGTATTTATACTGAACATTAACAGCCCCAAACAGAAGCTGCACAAAACTCATCTTAGCTAAACATTCACCTCTCTTGCATACTCTGTATATAACTTCTCCATACTGCATGAGATTATCTCAAATTCAGTTAACAGTATAATGTAAAGGTTTCTCATATTCAGTGCTTTACTTATGTTATTATTACATTTCTCACATTGGGTGCTTACTTACCTTATAGTTACATTTCTCACAGTGGGTGCTTTACTTACCTTATTGCTATATTTCTCACAGTGGGTGGTTTACTTACGTTATTGCTACATTTCTCACGTTAGGTGCTTTACTTAACTTATTATTACATTTCTCACATCGGGTGCTTTACTTAACTTATTGTTACATTTCTCACATTGGCTGCTTTACTTACCTTATTGTTACATTTCTCACAGTGTGTGGTTTACTTACGTTATTGTTACATTTTTTATGTTGGGTGCTTTACTTACTGTATTATTACATTTCTCACATTGGGTGCTTTACTTAACTTATTGTTACATTTCTCATATTGGGTGTTTTACTTACCTTATTGTTACATTTCTCATGGTGGGTGCTTTACTTACCTTATTGTTACATTTCTCATGGTGGGTGCTTTACTTACCTTATTGTTACATTTCTCATGTTAGGTGCTTTACTTACCTTATTGTTACATTTCTCATGTTGGGTGCTTTACTTACCTTATTGTTACATTTCTCACATTGGGTGCTTTACTTACCTTATTGTTACATTTCTCACATTGGGTGCTTTACTTACCTTATTGTTACATTTCTCATGTTGGGTGTGTTACTTACCTTATTGTTACATTTCTCCCGGTGGGTGCTTTACTTACCTTATTGTTACATTTCTCACATCGGGTGCTTTACTTACCTTATTGTTACATTTCTCATGTTGGGTGCTTTACTTACCTTATTGTTACATTTCTCATGGGTGCTTTACTTACCTTATTGTTACATTTCTCACATCGGGTGCTTTACTTACCTTATTGTTACATTTCTCATGGTGGGTGCTTTACTTACCTTATTGTTACATTTCTCATGTTGGGTGCTTTACTTACCTTATTGTTACATTTCTCATGTTGGGTGCTTTACTTACCTTATTGTTACATTTCTCATGGTGGGTGCTTTACTTACCTTATTGTTACATTTCTCATGTTGGGTGCTTTACTTACCTTATTGTTACATTTCTCACATCGGGTGCTTTACTTACCTTATTGTTACATTTCTCACATCGGGTGCTTTACTTACCTTATTGTTACATTTCTCATGGTGGGTGCTTTACTTACCTTATTGTTACATTTCTCATGGTGGGTGCTTTACTTACCTTATTGTTACATTTCTCACATCGGGTGCTTTACTTACCTTATTGTTACATTTCTCATGTTGGGTGCTTTACTTACCTTATTGTTACATTTCTCATGTTAGGTGCTTTACTTACCTTATTGTTACATTTCTCATATTGGGTGCTTTACTTACCTTATTGTTACATTTCTCACATCGGGTGCTTTACTTACCTTATTGTTACATTTCTCATGGTGGGTGCTTTACTTACCTTATTGTTACATTTCTCATGTTGGGTGCTTTACTTACCTTATTGTTACATTTCTCATGTTGGGTGCTTTACTTACCTTATTGTTACATTTCTCATGTTGGGTGCTTTACTTACCTTATTGTTACATTTCTCACATCGGGTGCTTTACTTACCTTATTGTTACATTTCTCATGTTGGGTGCTTTACTTACCTTATTGTTACATTTCTCATGGTGGGTGCTTTACTTACCTTATTGTTACATTTCTCATGTTGGGTGCTTTACTTACCTTATTGTTACATTTCTCATGTTAGGTGCTTTACTTACCTTATTGTTACATTTCTCACAGTGGGTGCTTTACTTACCTTATTGTTACATTTCTCATGTTGGGTGCTTTACTTACCTTATTGTTACATTTCTCACGGTAGGTGCTTTACTTACCTTATTGTTACATTTCTCATGGTGGGTGCTTTACTTACCTTATTGTTACATTTCTCATGTTGGGTGCTTTACTTACCTTATTGTTACATTTCTCATGTTGGGTGCTTTACTTACCTTATTGTTACATTTCTCACATTGGGTGCTTTACTTACCTTATTGTTACATTTCTCATGTTGGGTGCTTTACTTACCTTATTGTTACATTTCTCATGGTGGGTGCTTTACTTACCTTATTGTTACATTTCTCATGTTAGGTGCTTTACTTACCTTATTGTTACATTTCTCATGGTGGGTGCTTTACTTACCTTATTGTTACATTTCTCATGTTGGGTGCTTTACTTACCTTATTGTTACATTTCTCACAGTGGGTGCTTTACTTACCTTATTGTTACATTTCTCATGTTGGGTGCTTTACTTACCTTATTGTTACATTTCTCATGTTGGGTGCTTTACTTACCTTATTGTTACATTTCTCATGGTGGGTGCTTTACTTACCTTATTGTTACATTTCTCATGTTGGGTGCTTTACTTACCTTATTGTTACATTTCTCATGGTGGGTGCTTTACTTACCTTATTGTTACATTTCTCATGTTGGGTGCTTTACTTACCTTATTGTTACATTTCTCATGGTGGGTGCTTTACTTACCTTATTGTTACATTTCTCATGTTGGGTGCTTTACTTACCTTATTGTTACATTTCTCATGTTGGGTGCTTTACTTACCTTATTGTTACATTTCTCATGGTGGGTGCTTTACTTACCTTATTGTTACATTTCTCATGTTGGGTGCTTTACTTACCTTATTGTTACATTTCTCATGGTGGGTGCTTTACTTACCTTATTGTTACATTTCTCATGTTGGGTGCTTTACTTACCTTATTGTTACATTTCTCATGTTGGGTGCTTTACTTACCTTATTGTTACATTTCTCATGGTGGGTGCTTTACTTACCTTATTGTTACATTTCTCATGTTGGGTGCTTTACTTACCTTATTGTTACATTTCTCATGGTGGGTGCTTTACTTACCTTATTGTTACATTTCTCATGTTGGGTGCTTTACTTACCTTATTGTTACATTTCTCATGTTGGGTGCTTTACTTACCTTTATTGTTACATTTCTCACAGTGGGTGCTTTACTTACCTTATTGTTACATTTCTCATGTTGGGTGCTTTACTTACCTTATTGTTACATTTCTCACATCGGGTGCTTTACTTACCTTATTGTTACATTTCTCATGTTGGGTGCTTTACTTACCTTATTGTTACATTTCTCACGGTAGGTGCTTTACTTACCTTATTGTTACATTTCTCATGTTGGGTGCTTTACTTACCTTATTGTTACATTTCTCATGTTGGGTGCTTTACTTACCTTATTGTTACATTTCTCATGGTGCTTTACTTACCTTATTGTTACATTTCTCATGGTGGGTGCTTTACTTACCTTATTGTTACATTTCTCATGTTAGGTGCTTTACTTACCTTATTGTTACATTTCTCATGTTGGGTGCTTTACTTACCTTATTGTTACATTTCTCATGGTGGGTGCTTTACTTACCTTATTGTTACATTTCTCATGGGTGCTTTACTTACCTTATTGTTACATTTCTCACAGTGGGTGCTTTACTTACCTTATTGTTACATTTCTCATGGGTGCTTTACTTACCTTATTGTTACATTTCTCATGTTGGGTGCTTTACTTACCTTATTGTTACATTTCTCATGGTGATTGCTTTACTTACCTTATTGTTACATTTCTCATGGTGGGTGCTTTACTTACCTTATTGTTACATTTCTCATGGTGGGTGCTTTACTACCTTATTTGTTACATTTTCTCATGGTGGGTGCTTACCTTTACTTATTGTTACATTTACATCTCATGTGGGTGCTTTACTTACCTTATTGTTACATTTCTCATGTTGCTTTACTTACCTTATTGTTACATTTCTCATGGGTGCTTTACTTACCTTATTGTTACATTTCTCATGGTGGGTGCTTTACTTACCTTATTGTTACATTTCTCATGGTGGGTGCTTTACTTACCTTATTGTTACATTTCTCATGTTGGGTGCTTTACTTACCTTATTGTTACATTTCTCACATCGGGTGCTTTACTTACCTTATTGTTACATTTCTCATGGTGGGTGCTTTACTTACCTTATTGTTACATTTCTCATGGTGGGTGCTTTACTTACCTTATTGTTACATTTCTCATGGTGGGTGCTTTACTTACCTTATTGTTACATTTCTCACATTGGGTGCTTTACTTACCTTATTGTTACATTTCTCATGGTGGGTGCTTTACTTACCTTATTGTTACATTTCTCATGGTGGGTGCTTTACTTACCTTTATTGTTACATTTCTCATGGTGGGTGCTTTACTTACCTTATTGTTACATTTCTCATGTTGGGTGCTTTACTTACCTTATTGTTACATTTCTCATGGTGGGTGCTTTACTTACCTTATTGTTACATTTCTCATGGTGGGTGCTTTACTTACCTTATTGTTACATTTCTCATGGTGGGTGCTTTACTTACCTTATTGTTACATTTCTCATGTTGGGTGCTTTACTTACCTTATTGTTACATTTCTCACATTGGGTGCTTTACTTACCTTATTGTTACATTTCTCATGGTGGGTGCTTTACTTACCTTATTGTTACATTTCTCATGTTGGGTGCTTTACTTACCTTATTGTTACATTTCTCACATTGGGTGCTTTACTTACCTTATTGTTACATTTCTCATGGTGGGTGCTTTACTTACCTTATTGTTACATTTCTCATGTTGGGTGCTTTACTTACCTTATTGTTACATTTCTCATGTGGGTGCTTTACTTACCTTATTGTTACATTTCTCATGGTGGGTGCTTTACTTACCTTATTGTTACATTTCTCATGGTGGGTGCTTTACTTACCTTATTGTTACATTTCTCATGTTGGGTGCTTTACTTACCTTATTGTTACATTTCTCATGGTGGGTGCTTTACTTACCTTATTGTTACATTTCTCATGTTAGGTGCTTTACTTACCTTATTGTTACATTTCTCATGTTGGGTGCTTTACTTACCTTATTGTTACATTTCTCACATCGGGTGCTTTACTTACCTTATTGTTACATTTCTCACAGTGGGTGCTTTACTTACCTTATTGTTACATTTCTCACATTGGGTGCTTTACTTACCTTATTGTTACATTTCTCATGGTGGGTGCTTTACTTACCTTATTGTTACATTTCTCACATTGGGTGCTTTACTTACCTTATTGTTACATTTCTCACAGTGGGTGCTTTACTTACCTTATTGTTACATTTCTCACAGTGGGTGCTTTACTTACCTTATTGTTACATTTCTCATGTTGGGTGCTTTACTTACCTTATTGTTACATTTCTCATGTTGGGTGCTTTACTTACCTTATTGTTACATTTCTCATGGTGGGTGCTTTACTTACCTTATTGTTACATTTCTCATGTTGGGTGCTTTACTTACCTTATTGTTACATTTCTCACAGTGGGTGCTTTACTTACCTTATTGTTACATTTCTCATGGTGGGTGCTTTACTTACCTTATTGTTACATTTCTCATGTTGGGTGCTTTACTTACCTTATTGTTACATTTCTCACAGTTGGTGCTTTACTTAACTTATTGTTACATTTCTCACGTTGGGTGCTTTACTTACCTTATTGTTACATTTCTCACATTGGGTGCTTTACTTACCTTATTGTTACATTTCTCACGTTGGGTGCTTTACTTACCTTATAGTTACATTTCTCACAGTGGGTGCTTTACTTACCTTGTTGTTACATTTCTCACAGTGGGTGCTTTACTTACGTTATTGTTACATTTCTCACGTTGGATGCTTTACTTACCTTATTATTACATTTCTCACATCGGGTGCTTTACTTAACTTATTGTTACATTTCTCACACTGGGTGCTTTACTTACCTTATTGTTACGCGGTGCGGTGGTGGTGCTGCAGTAGCGTTGTCGCCTCACAGTAAGACATTGTCCTGTTTGATTCTCAGCTAGAGCGTCTTCTGTTTGGAGACATGTGTGAATGGGCGTACCTTCGTTGAAGGTTGTGCGTCAGGGCTGGCAACTCGGCACGTAAAAATCTACTGCCACTCATTAGCGGACCGGAGTTCTGCTGTGGCGACCCCTAATCGGGAAAAGCCAAAAGACACAGCAACAACTTACCTTATTGTTACAATTCTTACATTGGCCGCTTTACTTACCTTATCATTAGATGTCTCTAACCTTGTTGTACACATTGTTCTGTATTAGTACTATGTCTGCATTGCAAACTTTAATATTATTGCTAATCTTTTCCCAAGGCTGTGACTGAAAATAGTCATTTGTGATCAATGCTCTATCCCAGGTAACAAATTTATTTAAGTAAATAAATAACTGCTGCCTAAGATTTCTTTGTAATTATGCATAGTATTTTAAGTGTATTCTATATTTCTCTGTTTCCAAATTTTGTTCACATTTGTAGTATTGTTACTTCTGTTGTGTTATATAACTCGTGTTCACTATGATGTGATCATCGGGGCAGTGTTAAATCAGTGCACTCATCCGGCAAACAAATGAACATACATACACACATGCATTAATAAACTGTGTTACCCTCAGTTAAATTGGGTGTAACGATATATTTTGTAAGCAGTGTTTGAAAAAGGAGTTGAAAAAATTGCAAAGGAAAAAACAAACTACAGCAACTCATTTGAGATTTGATTGTGTCGTTGTGTCAGCCTGACTTCTTCTTGAACACTTTGTAATTCTACCTTTAACAAGGTATATACAGAAAGAAGGAAGGGAAGAGCAGACATAGCCAGGTTAGTCAAGACTGGAATGAAATTGTGGAAGAATGTTTAAAAGGAAATGTGCTGAATGAATCTTTCTGTTTAGTCTTTACAAAGGAAAGGAAGGGGGGCTTGAAAGTTGTCATACTGAGAGGGAGGTGGAGTAGAATGGCACCAGCAGTGAACAGACTCCAAGATGGACTATGAGGTACTTCACAGAGAAGTGGCTTCATTCTAGGAGGATGAAGCACAGGGACCAAGTGGGCTGTCTTTATGTACCATCAAGAGACTGGGTCAATGTAGAAGCAGATCCCCTGACTAAGGTTTTCAGTGCATTATTGGCTACTTCATAACTGCCTAATTGTTGACAATAACTATGTTACCCTTGAACATAAGGGGTAGTATGAAGTATTCTGGGGAACTACAGGGTTGTTTGCATAACAGAACTGGCAGAAAAAGTTATGAAAAGAATCCTAAAGAAAAGGTCACTTACTTTCTTAGATGATAGCAATCTCCAAGACAACAACCTACAAGGATGCATGAAAGCATCTGTCATGAAAACCTGGTCTATTTTTGGGACAGGGTTACAGGAGAACTTGACAAGGGAGTACCAGTTGATATGGTCTACCTGGATTTTAGCAAGGTCTTTGACTCTATTCATAGGATCATAGAAGTTGACTAGGCTATCGACTGGGAGGTCAGTTTAAACCTATCCATTTCATCCCAATGTAATACAATACATACGCTACTCAATGCCCAGGATTATATTTTGTAATGACTGTCCATGTCCAGGAGGGTTGTGGATGCTATTCCTGGTAAGAATTTATGGTGCCCCATCCACTCGTCCAGGTTCCTTTTGAACAGTGTCATTGAGGTGCTCTGTTTCACATAAACTGGTAACCTACTCTAAAGATGTGGCAGTTGCTGGGAGACAATTCCGTCACTCCAGCAAGTCCTATTTAATTCACAGGTCATATTTAGGTCCCTGGAATGGGTATCTTTAGTCTGATTTAATTTATGAATGTGCAGTAAGTTTCTTAGGTTTGGGTCTGAGATTGGTCTGCAAGCCAGGCATAAGTCTCCCCTAAAAAGTCTGTACAATACAGAGTATAGTGATAGGGACTTTAGTTGGTCTGTGTAAGGCACGTGCTGGGTCCCTTGATCTCCTTCGCTAGAAACCTCCGAGGTGTTTCCAATTACTTCAGGTGCTTTGTACAGTACATGTCAAATGGGGCATTATACTCAGTTATGGGCCTGATTAGTGATGAATTTAGAGGGGTTATGACCTCCTTTGCTCTAGAGGTGATGCCTTTACTAATCTAGTGTGCTACATAGAAAGCCTTCCTTACTACAGTAGACACATGGTGGTCAAAATTAAGGTTGTAGTCAACTTGTGATCCCAGATCCATTACCATTTCATAGGTACCTAGGATATTGCTGTTGATTTCATAGTGTGAAGGGACATTATTTTTGCCAAAGGGAATGATGATGCATTTCTTTGTATTCACTTTGACACTGTGACTAAGACATCAGTCATTCATCTGCATAAGATCCTCCACAGTAGATTCATAGGAAAACTGGAGAAGGTGAGGACAGAATCAAGATGAAGAAAATGAATTTCTGCATAGGTAAATGGAAAGACAAAGGGCTGTTGTGACGGGGATAAAATTAGGAAGAAGGAAAATGACTACTGAAGTACCTTAGGGATTGCACCTACATACTGTACTCTTCACTGTGTTAATATGACTAGTGTAGTACTTTAGGGGTGGCACCTACATACCATACTCTTCACTGTGTTAATATGACTAATGTCCTTAGGGGTTGCACCTACATACCGTTCTCTTCACTGTGGTAATATGACTAGTGTAGTATCTTAGGGGTTGCACCTACATACCGTACTCTTCACTGTGTTAATATGACTAGTGTACTACCTTAGGGGTTGCACCTACATACCGTAATCTTCACTGTGTTAATATGACTAATGTAGTACCTTACGGGTTGCACCTACATACCGTACTCTTCACTGTGTTAATATGAATAGTGTAGTACCTTAGGGGTTGCACCTACATACCGTAGTCTTCACTGTGTTAATATGACTAGTGTAGTACCTTAGGAGTTGCATCTACATACCATAATCTTCATTGTGTTAATATGACTAGTGTAATACCTTAGAAGTTGCACCTACATACCGTAGTCTTCACTGTGTTAAGATGACTAGTGTAGTACCTTACGGATTGCACCTACACACCACACTCTTCACTGTGTTAATATGACTAGTGTAGTACCTTAAGGGTTGCACCTACATACCGTACTCTTCACTGTGTTAATATGACTAGTGTAGTACCTTACGGATTGCACCTAGACACCACACTCTTCACTGTGTTAATATGACTAGTGTAGTACCTTAAGGGTTGCACCTACATACCGTACACTTCACTGTGTTAATATGACTAGTGTAGTACCTTAAGGGTTGCACCTACATACCATAATCTTCACTGTGTTAATATGACTAGCGTAGTACCTTAGGGGTTGCACCTACATACCGTATTGTTCACTGTGCTAATATGACTAGTGTAGTGCCTTAGGGGTTGCACCTACATACCGTACTCTTCACTGTGTTAATATGAATAGTGTAGTACTTTAGGGGTTGCACTTACACACCGTAGTCTTCACTGTGTTAATATGACTAGTGTAATACCTTAGGGGTTGCACCTACATACAGTACACTTCACTATGTTAATATGATTAGTATAGTACCTTGAGGATTACACCTACATACCGTACTCTTCACTGTGTTAATATGAATAGTGTAGTAACTTAGGGGTTGCACCTACATACAGTACTCTTCACTGTGTTAATATGACTAGTGTAGTACCTTAGGGGTTGCACCTACATACCGTACTTTTCACTGTGTTAATATGACTAGTGTACTACCTTGGGGGTTGCACCTACATACCACACTCTTCACTGTGTTAATATGACTAGTGTAGTGCCTTAGGGGTTGCACCTACATACCGCACTCTTCACTGTGTTAATATGACTAGTGTAGTCCCTTAGTCGTTGCACCTACATACTGCACTCTTCATTGTGTTAATATGACTAGAGTAGTATATTAGGGGTTGTACCTACATACAGAACTCTTCACTGTGTTAATATAACTAGTATAGTACCTTAGGGGATGCACCTACATACCATACTCATCACTGTGTTAATATGACTAGTGTAGTACCTTAGTGGTTGCACCTGCATACCATACTCTTCACTGGGTTAATATGACTAGTGTAGTATCTTAGGGGTTGCACCTACATACCGTACTCTTCACTGCGTTAGTATGACTAGTGTAGTACCTTAGGGGTTGCACCTACATACCTTACTCTTCACTGTGTTAATATGACTAGTGTAGTACCTGAGAGGTTGCACCTACATATAGCACTTCCACTGTGTTAATATGACTAGTATAGTACCTTAGTGGTTGCACCTACATACCGCACTCTTCACTGTGTTAATATGACTAGTGTAGTATCTTAGGGGTTCACCCTACATACCGTACACTTCACTGTGTTAATATGACTAGTGTAGTATCTTAGGGGTTGCACCTACATACCGTACTCTTCACTGTGTTAATAAGACTAGTGTAGTACCTTAGGGTTTGCACCTACATACCGTACTCTTCACTGTTTTAATATGACTAGTGTAGAACTTTATGGGTTGCACCTACATACCGTACTCTTCACTGTGTTAATATGACTAGTGTAGTACCTTATGGGTTACACCTACATACAGTACTCTTCACTGTTTTAATATGACTAGTGTAGAACTTTATGGGTTGCACCTACATACCGTACTCTTCACTGTGTTAATATGACAACTGTAGTACCTTATGGGTTGCACCTGCATGACATACTCCTCACTGTGTTAATTTGACTAGTGTAGTACCTTAGGGGCTGCACCTGCATAGCGTACTCTTCACTGTTTTATTATGACTAGTATAGTGTCTTAGGGGCTGCACCTACATACTGTACTCTTCACTGTGTTAATATGACTAGTTTAGTACCTTAGGGGGTGCACCTACATACTGTACTCTTCACTGTCTTAATATGACTGGTGTAGTACCTTAGGGGTTGCACCTATATACGGTACTCTTCACTGTGTTAATATGACTGGTGTAGTACCTTAGGGGTTGCACCTACATACCGTATTGTTCACTGTGTTAATATGACTGGTGTAGTACCTTAGGGGATTCTCCTACATACCATACTCTTCACTGTGTTAATATTACTAGTGTAGTACCTTAGGGGTTGCAACTACATACTGTACTCTTCACTGTGTTAATATGACTAGTGTAGTACCTTAGGGGTTGCACGTACATACCGTACTCTTCACTGTGTTAATATGACTAGTGTAGTACCTTATGGGTTACACCTACATACCGCACTCTTCACTGTGTTAATATGACTAGTGTAGTACCTTAGGGGTGGCACTTACATACCGTACTCTTCACTGTGTTAATATGACAACTGTAGTACCTTATGGGTTGCACCTGCATGACGTACTCCTCACTGTGTTAATTTGACTAGTGTAGTACCTTAGGGGCTGCACCTGCATAGCGTACTCTTCACTGTTTTATTATGACTAGTATAGTGTCTTAGGGGCTGCACCTACATACTGTACTCTTCACTGTGTTAATATGACTAGTTTAGTACCTTAGGGGGTGCACCTACCTACTGTACTCTTCACTGTCTTAATATGACTGGTGTAGTACCTTAGGGGTTGCACCTATATACGGTACTCTTCACTGTGTTAATATGACTGGTGTAGTACCTTAGGGGTTGCACCTACATACCGTATTGTTCACTGTGTTAATATGACTGGTGTAGTACCTTAGGGGATTCTCCTACATACCATACTCTTCACTGTGTTAATATTACTAGTGTAGTACCTTAGGGGTTGCACCTACATACCGTACTCTTCACTGTGTTAATATGACTAGTGTAGTACCTTAGGGGTTGCACCTACATACAGCACTTTCACTGTGTTAATATGACTAGTGTAGTACCTTAGGGGTTGCACCTACATACCGTACTCCTCACTGTGTTAATATAAATAGTGTAGTAACTTAGGGGTTGTACGTACATACTGTAATCTTCACTCTGGTAATATGACTAGTGTAGTACCATAGGGGTTGCACCTACATACCGTACTTTTCACTGTGTTAATATGACTAGTGTACTACCTTGGGGGTTGCACCTACTTACCGTAGTCTTCACTGTGTTAATATGACTAGTGTAGTACCTCAGGGGTTGCACCTGCATACCGTCCACTTCACTGTGTTAATATGACTCATGTAGTACCTTAGGGGTAGCACCTACACACCATACTCTTCACTGTGTTAATATGACTAGTGTAGTACCTTAGGGGTTGCACCTACATACCACACTCTTTACTGTGTTAATATGACTAGTGTAGTACCTTAGGGGTTGCACCTACATACCGTACTCTTCACTGTGCTAATGTGACTAGTGCAGTTCCTTAGGGGTTGCACCTAAATACTGTACTCTTCACTGTGTTAATATGACTAGTGTAGTTTCTTAGGGGTTGCCCACACCTACCGTACTCTTCACTGTGTTAATATGACTAGTGTAGTACCTTAGGGGTTGCACCTACATACCGTAATCTTCACTGTGTTAGTATGACTAGTGTAGTGCCTTAGAGGTTGCACCTACATACCGTACTCTTCACTGTGTTAATATGAGTAGTGTAGTACCTGAGGGGTTGCACCTACATACAGCACTTTCACTGTGTTAATATGACTAGTGTAGTACCTTAGGGGTTGCACCTACATAACGCAGTCTTCACTGTGTTAATATGACTGGTGTAGTATCTTAGGGGTTCTCCCTACATACCGTACACTTCACTGTGTTAATATGACTAGTGTAGTATCTTAGGGGTTGCACCTACATACCATACTCTTCAGTCTGTTAATATGACTAGTGTAGTATCTTAGGGGTTGCACCTACATACCATACTCTTCAGTGTGTTAATATGACTAGTGTAGTATCTTAGGGGTTGCACCTACATACCATACTCTTCAGTGTGTTAATATGACTAGTGTAGTACCTTAGGATTTGCATCTACATACCGTACTCTTCACTGTTTTAATATGACTAGTGTAGAACTTTATGGGTTGCACCTACATACCGTACTCCTCACTGTGTTAATATGACTAGTGTAGTACCTTAGGGGTTGCACCTATATACCGTCCTTTTTACTGTGTTAATATGACTAGTGTAGTACCTTATGGGTTGCACCTACATACCGTACTCCTCACTGTGTTAATATGACTAGTGTAGTACCTTAGGGGATGCACTTACATACCATACACTTCACTGTGTTAATATGACAAGTGTAGTACCTTAGGGGTTGCACCTGCATAACGTACACTTCACTGTGTTAGTTTGACTAGTGTAGTACCTTAGGGGCTGCATCTGCATAGCGTACTCTTCACTCTTTTAATATGACTAGTGTAGTACCTTAGGGGTTGCACCTACATACTGTACTCTTCACTGTGTTAATATGACTAGTTTAGTACCTTAAGGGTTAGACCTACATACTGTACTCTTCACTGTGTTAATATGACTGGTGTAGTACGTTAGGGGTTGCACCTATATACGGTAATCTTCACTGTGTTAATATAACTGGTGTAGTACCTTAGGGGTTGCACCTACATACCGTATTGTTCACTGTGTTAATATGACTAGTGTAGATCCTTAGGGGTTGCACCTACATACCGTACTCTTCACTGTGTTAATATGACTAGTGTAGTAACTTAGGGTTTGCACCTACATACTGTACTCTTCACTGTGCTAATATGACTAGTGTAGTACCTTAGGGGTTGCACCTATATACCGTACTTTTCACTGTGTTAATATGACTAGTGTAGTACCATAGGGGTTGCACATACATACTGTACTTTTCACTGTGTTAATATGACTAGTGTAGTACCTCAGGGGTTGAACCTGCATACCATTCTCTTCACTGTGTTAATATGACTAATGCAGTACCTTAGGGGTTGCACCTACATTCCATACTCTTCACTGTGTTAATATGACTAGTGTACTACCTTAGGAGTTGCACCTACATACCGTACTTTTCACTGTGTTAATATGACTAGTGTAATACCTTAGGGGTTGCCCCCACATACTGTACAGTTCACTGTGTTAATATGACTAGTGTAGTACCTTAGGAGTTGCACACACATACCGTACTCTTCACTGTGTTAATATGACTAGTGTAGTACCTTAGGGGTTGCACCTACATACCGTACTCTTCACTGTGTTAATATGACTAGTGTAGTACCTTAGGGGTTGCACCTACATACCGTATTGTTCACTGTGCTAATATGACTAGTGTAGTTCCTTAAGGGTTTAACCTACATACCGTACTCTTCACTGTGTTAATATGACTAGTGTAGTTCCTTAGGGATTGCACACACATACCGTACTCTTCACTGTGTTAATATGACTAGTGTAGTACCTAAGGAGTTGCACCTACATACCGTACTCTTCACTGTGTTAATATGACAAGTGTAGTACCTTAGGGGTTGCACCTGCATAACGTACACTTCACTGTGTTAGTTTGACTAGTATAGTACCTTAGGGGCTGCATCTGCATAGCGTACTCTTCACTCTTTTAATATGACTAGTGTAGTACCTTAGGGGTTGCACCTACATACTGTACTCTTCACTGTGTTAATATGACTAGTTTAGTACCTTAAGGGTTAGACCTACATACTGTACTCTTCACTGTGTTAATATGACTGGTGTAGTACGTTAGGGGTTGCACCTATATACGGTAATCTTCACTGTGTTAATATGACTGGTGTAGTACCTTAGGGGTTGCACCTACATACCGTATTGTTCACTGTGTTAATATGACTAGTGTAGATCCTTAGGGGTTGCACCTACATACCGTACTCTTCACTGTGTTAATATGACTAGTGTAGTACCTTAGGGTTTGCACCTACATACTGTACTCTTCACTGTGCTAATATGACTAGTGTAGTACCTTAGGGGTTGCACCTATATACCGTACTTTTCACTGTGTTAATATGACTAGTGTAGTACCATAGGGGTTGCACATACATACCATACTTTTCACTGTGTTAATATGACTAGTGTAGTACCTTAGGGGTTGAACCTGCATACCATTCTCTTCACTGTGTTAATATGACTAATGCAGTACCTTATGGGTTGCACCTACATTCCATACTCTTCACTGTGTTAATATGACTAGTGTACTACCTTAGGAGTTGCACCTACATACAGTACTTTTCTCTGTGTTAATATGACTAGTGTAATACCTTAGGGGTTGCCCCCACATACTGTACACTTCACTGTGTTAATATGACTAGTGTAGTACCTTAGGGGTTGCACCTACATACCGTACTCTTCACTGTGTTAATATGACTAGTGTGGTACCTTAGGGGTTGCACCTACATACCGTATTGTTCACTGTGCTAATATGACTAGTGTAGTTCCTTAAGGGTTTAACCTACATACCGTACTCTTCACTGTGTTAATATGACTAGTGTAGTTCCTTAGGGATTGCACACACATACCGTACTCTTCACTGTGTTAATATGACTAGTGTAGTACCTAAGGGGTTGCACCTACATACCGTACTCTTCACTGTGTTAATATTAGTAGTGTAGTATGTTAGGGGTTGCACAGTACAGTTGTGTACCTACCATAAATGTAGATGTTTGAGCGTATGCACTGTTGCAGTCATTACACTTGGGTTATCCTGCTGGCAGGCTACCCACAGTCGGCCTGAATTCCAAAGTCCTGGTCCCGCATTGGTTGCTGTCACCTCTTCCCTGACGTCAGTGCGCCAGGGGTATAAAAGATGCAGCCGACGCCATTTTCTTCAGTTTTTCTTGCCCCAGATGTCAGGTGCCCCCAAAAGGGTAGGCTAAAAATAACTCTGATCATAAAAAAGCATGCACATAACCTTCCTCTACAAGCAAATACACCACATAGGTTGTATAGAATAAAGAAGTACAGATAAGTCACAGCAATGAAAGGGGGATGGTGGGAGGGTAACCTGGACTGCAACAGTGAATACACTCGAACATCTACATTTATGGTAGGTACACAACTGTACTATGTTCATCGTGTTTCACTGTTGCAGTCATTACACTTGGGTTGAATCCCAAAGCTGAGGTTGGGTGGCTGGGCCTAAATAGAATTAGGAGTGGCTATGAGGCCCTGCAGAACTGCAGTGGCAAAGCCTGCTCTGGATTTAGAGTAAAGAGGTAAGTGGTAGTGCTTTGTAAAAGTCTGCACTGAAGTCCAGGTTGCAGCCTCCAAAATGTCCTTGGTTGGTACTCCTCTGAGAAAGGCTGCTGAATTGGCTGCTCCTCTGGTAGAATGTGGCCTAATGCCCTTAGGCACTGGTTTGCCATGTTGTGAATAGCAGAAACGAATGCAGTGGTCTATCCATTTTGAAATAGTCTGCTTTGAAATAGCTTTTCCTTGTGATCCTGCAGCATATGCCACTAAGAGTTGCTCAGTCTTTCTGAAAGGTTTAGTTTTGTCCAAGTAAAAGCGTAGCTGTCTGTGTATGTCCAAAGAATGCAGAAGTCTCTCCCCCTTATTCTGCGGGTTTGGATAATAGGTAGGCAAATGTATAGTTTGGTTAAGAGCCACACTGGACACTACCTTAGGCATAAATGTTGAGTTTGTCCTTAGAGAAACCCTGTCCGGATGGAAAATAATAAAAGGTTCCACAGCCATTAGTGCCTGTAACTCTGAGACTCTTCTTGCTGAAGTTATTGCTAGGAGAAGAGCTGTTTTCCATGACAAGTATTTTATCTCAGCTGTATTGGTTGGCTCAAAAGGAGGTAGCGTGAGTTTTTCCAAGACAAAATTGAGGTCCCATGCAGGTATTGGAGCTCTCCTTGGAGGTCTTATGTTTTTGGCCCCTCTGAGATACTGCCTTAGTAGTGGATGAGAGAAAATAGGTAGGTCCATATTGTAATGAGCTGAAATGGCAGAGTCATGGATCTTAATTGATGAGAAGGATAGACCTTTGTCCAGCATCTCAGTTAGGTATTGTAAAATCTGAGGAATATTTGGTACAAGCGTGTCAATTCCTTGTGCCTGGTTTCAAGCACAGAATCTCTTCCATTTTTCTGCATAAAATTTTCTGGTGCTGGGCCTCCTGGCCTCCAAAATAACATCCATAACTACTTTAGAGAGAGGTGTGTTCTGAATGGTTACATTATCCGCCATGCAGCCAGATTTAGGGTTCTGAGTTGGCTGTGTAGGATCTGATTGTTTTGTTGGGTCAGCAAATGAGGAATTTGAGGTAATGTCCAGGCTGGGCCTTGAGACAAGCTCTTTAGGATTGGATACCAGTGCTGGCGTGGCCAGTCTGGTGCAATCAGGATCATATTTGGTTTCTCTTGTCTGACCTTTAGGAGTACCTTGGGGAGGAGAGGCAGAGGAGGGAAGGCATATACTGTAAGGGCTTTCCAGCTGACTGAAAGGGTGTCCACTTTCCATGCTTGTTCGTTATAAGTCCGAGTGCAGAATCTCTGTAGCTGGCAGTTGTGAGGGGAGGCAAATAGATCTAAGTCTGGGCATTCCCATTTCCCCGTTATCATTCTGAGGATTTGTGGATCTAGTTTTCATTCGTGAGGATCCATGCGGTTTCTGCTTAGTTCGTCTGCCAAAGTATTTGTCTTTCCTGGCAGGAATTGTGCTTGCAGGTGTACTTGATAAGTCAATGCTGTGTTCCACAAAGTCATGGCCTGTCTGTAAAGGGGGTAGGAATGTGTGCCTGCTTGCTTGTTTATGTACCACATGACTGTAGTATTGTTCGTCTTTATCAGCAGTTGTCCTGGATGAAGTAGGTCCTTGTAGGCTGTCAGGGCATTCTGTACAGCTAGCATCTCTTTTTGATTGATATGAAGATGCATTTGGCTTGTGGGCCATGTGCCCTGAATACATTTTCCTGCCATGTGTGACCCCCAGGCATAATCTGATGCATCTGTTGTTAGTGTCTGCCTGGCTGTGGGAAAAGCGAATGGCCGTCCCTTGTTGTGGTGACAGGCCTGTGCCCACCATCGAAACTCCTGTTGCAGGCAGGGAATGAGAGTAATTAATGTATCCAGGCTGTGGCAATGTTGAGTCCAAACACTTTTTAGATACCATTGCAGTTTCCTCATATGCAGTCTTGCATACGGAATTAGTAGAATGCAGGATGCCATGTAGCCCAGAGCCTGCAGAATTTTTCTTGCAAATAACTGGGTCTTTGTTGCCATGTTTTCAAAGTAAGGAGTCAGTTGCCTTTGCTTGTCAGGCGTGGGATAAGCCATCTGGGCAGTTGTATTTAAGCTTGCACCCAGGAATATTATCTCTTGAGAGGGTACTAGTTTTGATTTCTTTTCGTTTACTGTGTACCCTAGGCTAATTAGTAATCTTTTTACAAACGCCAGATGTTTTAGTAGAATGCCTTTGGTCTCTGCTTGAATAAGGCAGTCGTCCAAGTAGGGATATAGTTGAATTTCTCTGTCTGCAAAATGCAATTATTGGTGCCAGGCATTTTGTGAAGACTCTGGGCGCAGTAGATAAGCCAAAGGGCAGTGCAGAGACTTGGTGGTGCATTGAGCCAGCTATGAATCTGAGGTATCTTATGCAAGATTGTCTGATTGGGACATGCAGGTATGCCTCTTTGAGGTCCAAAATTACAAGCCAAGCCTTCTTGCCCAGCATGGGCAGAAACTGCTGCAGAGTCAACATTTTGAATTTTGGAATGTCCAGAAAAGTATTTAGAATAGACAAGTCCAGTATTGGTCTCCAGGCTTTGTCCTTTCTTGGTACTAAGAAAAGTTTTGAGTAAAATCCTTGTCCCTGCTCTTGATGAGGCACTGGCTGAATAGCCCTCATGTCCATGAGAAATGAAACTTGTTTTTGTGGCTCTGCCCATTGATTGTGTAGCCAGTCTGGCATACCTTTTGCCTTTGGAAGGGTGTGAAAGTGGAACCTGTAGCCCTGAGAGACTATATTTAAGACCCATTTGTCCTCTGTGATCCTGTGCCAATTTTGTGAAAAAGTGCTAGCTTTCCCCCTAAGGGAGCTGCCAAAAGATAAGTGCTTGGCATTGGCAGAGGGAAGTCATTGGGACTGTTTCCTATAAGGCTGTGATTTGTCTTCACCACTTTTGGAGGTAGAAGCACCCCATTGTTTGGGCCTATATGAATCCTGGGGCTGTTGCCTGCCTCTAGGGTGTCTGAATCTGCCTCTTTGTGGCCTGTCTGACACTGGAAAGGACCAATTCTTAGAAGGCCAGTTCCTGCTAAATCTGGGTGGCTGTACCTGTAAGAAATCCTTTACTGTTTGCATAGATTTAGCTTTATCCTTCATTTTCTTCAACACCTCTTCTGCCTTAACACCAAACAAAGTATTATGCTGTAATGGAGCATCCAATAATTTTGCTTTAACATGATCAGGCAGATTCTGTTCCTTTAACCAAGCATGCCTTCTAATAACAGAACCTGTAACAGCGGCCCTGCACGAGGCCTCCAGTGAATCATAACCACATTGCAAAGTATGTTTTCCCACTTGTTCAGCTGCATGCAATAAATCCTGCAAATCTTTGCTTTCAGAACATTCAGAATTTGTCATAATTTTTTGTTTTATCAAAGACATTAAGTATTGTTGATATTTGAGCATATGAAACTGACAATTTAAAGCCCTTATAGCCAAGGTAGCAGAAGTGTAGACTTTTTTCCCCCATCTGTCTAGAGCTCTAGAATCTCTATCTGAGGGGACAGGGTTTTTAGCAGTAGCAGCCTTGACCCCTTTGGGACCCTGTGAGATAGTTTCCGGGTCAGCAGCAGGGTTTTTATATAGAAATTTATGGGAATCTGGAACCCTGTAGTATCTGTCCGGCTTAACAGGTGCAGGAGGTAAAGAGTCTGGAGAAAGGCCGGACTCTGAAAATACATCATCTACTATGTCTAGAACAGGAGGAATTGCTAGAGGTCTGTGCTGAGGAAGTAAAAGAAAGTCTCTAAGCCTTTTCTTAGAGTCTGAATAATCTTGGCTCCCCCCAGTGGAAATGCTCCCTCATGGTATGCAGGGTTTCCCCAAATGAGTAATCCTCAGGAGGAGAAGCTGAAGGAATAGAATCTTCAGCATCAGAATCCTCATAGGGAGGAACAGAATATCCCTGTTCTGAAGAGGAATCAGAGGAAATGGAAACATGATCAGAGGAATCATATTCAGTATCTTGCCTAGGCCTCTTATCAGGAGGGGGATGGGAACCCCTGATCAAAGTAATTAGGTCTTCGCCATTTTGAGCATCTGTTTTTAGGCATAAGTCTGTCCTGAGAATGCTGTACTTGTTTCCTTGTCTTTAAAACTGTTTTAGACTTTGTCTTGATGCTGAAGTTGGCTTTATATAAAGTTGTGTAGGTCTGAAAACACCCTCAGAAGCTGATGCCTGCTCAGCTCCCGACCCATCTGAGAGTTAATCGAAGGGCCAATACCTTGAGTATCCAGAGGCCTAGTTGTCTCCATGTGGAGTCGGAGGTGGCCTGTGGCTCTGAGGTAGCGGGAGTCAGGGGCTGCAAAGCGCCTCAGTGAGCACCGCGAACTGGCGACCTAGAAGAAGCTTTGTCGCCGGCTTTGGACCTCAGATGCCTGTCCTTTCTTTATCCTTGTGCTTTTTATGAATTCCAGTCACGGTTGTTCCAGCAGTTATATAGTTAAACCTTTCCAAAGTAATGAAAAGCAAAATCATACTGATGCTTTATAGTGTATTGGTTAAATCTAGCACAAAACCGACAACTAGCAATGTCGTGGTCAGGGCCTAGGCAAGAAAATCAGTAAGAATGAAAATCCTTATGAGGTATTTGCTTCCCAAAAGAAATACAATTATTAACTTTTTCAGACATCCGTCTGGAGCAAGAAAAAAGTTTCCCCAACGGGGTACTTAGCTTTAATGAAGCCTTCGGATCTGAAATTCAATTTCGAAAATCTCAGGAGTCGGCCGACCGGCACTTGCGAACTGCTTTTGCTTCGGGCACCGCGCGGCAAGAAAGACTGAAGAAAATGGCATTGGCTTCATCTTTTATACCCCTGGCACACTGACGTCAGGGAAGAGGCGACAGCAACCAACGCCAGACCAGGACTTTGGAATTCAGGCCGACTACGGGTAGCCTGCCAGCAGGATAACCCAAGTGTAATGACTACAACAGTGAAACAAGATGAACATCTACATACCATACTCTTCACTGTGTTAATATGATTAGTGTAGTAACTTAGGGGTTGCACATACATACCATAGTCTTCACTGTGTAATATGAATAGCATAGTACCTTAGAGGTTGCACCTACATACTGTACTCTTCACTATGTTAATATGACTAGTGTAGTACCTGTGGGGTTGCACCTACATACAGCACTTTCACTGTGTTAATATGGCTAGTGCGGTACCTTAGGAGTTGCACCTACATACCGTACTCTTCACTGTGTTAATATAACTAGTGTAGTAACTTAGGGTTAAAAATTGCCTACATACTGTAATCTTCACTGTGGTAATATGACTAGTGTAGTGTATTAGGGGTTCCCCCTACACACCGCACTCTTCACTATGTTAATAAGACTAGTGTAGTACCTTAGGGGTTGCACCTACATACTGCACTCTTCACTGTGTTAATATGACTAGTGTAGTATCGTAGGGGTTCTCCCTACATACCATACACTTCACTGTGTTTTATATGACTAGTGTAGTATCTTAGGGGTTGCACCAACAAACCGCATCTTTCACTGTATTAATATGACTAGTGTAGTACATTAGGGGTCGCACCTACATACCGTACTCTTCACTGTGTTAATATGACTAGTGTAGTACCTTATGGGTTGCACCTACATATGGCACTCTTCACTGTGTAAATATGATTAGTGTAGTACCTGTGGGGTTGCACCTACATACAGCACTTTCACTGTGTTAATATGACTAGTGTAGTACCTTAGGGGTTGCACCTACATACCATACTCTTCACTGTGTTAATATAACTAGTGTAGTATCTTAGGAGTTGCACCTACATACCGTACTCTTCACTGTGTTCTACTGACAACATTATGTTCTGAGACAGCACTGAATGTTTCCTTTTCCCCTTTGCAGTTGTCCTGGATGAAGTAGGTCCTTGAAGGCTGTCAGGGCATTCTGTACAGCTAGCATCTCTTTTTGATTGATATGAAGATGCATTTGGCTTGTGGGCCATGTGCCCTGAATACATTTTCCTGCCATGTGTGACCCCCAGGCATAATCTGATGCATCTGTTGTTAGTGTCTGCCTGGCTGTGGGTAAAGCGAATGGCTGTCCCTTGTTGTGGTGACAGGCCTGTGCCCACCATCGAAACTCCTGTTGCAGGCAGGGAATGAGAGTAATTAATGTATCCAGGCTGTGGCAATGTTGAGTCCAAACACTTTTTAGATACCATTGCAGTTTCCTCATATGCAGTCTTGCATATGGAATTAGTAGAATGCAGGATGCCATGTAGCCCAGAGCCTGCAGAATTTTTCTTGCAGATAACTGGGTCTTTGTTGCCATGTTTTCAAAGTAAGGAGTCAGTTGCCTTTGCTTGTCAGGCGTGGGATAAGCCATCTGGGCAGTTGTATTTAAGCTTGCACCCAGGAATATTATCTCTTGAGAGGGTACTAGTTTTGATTTCTTTTCGTTTACTGTGTACCCTAGGCAAATTAGTAATCTTTTTACAAACGCCAGATGTTTTAGTAGAATGCCTTTGGTCTCTGCTTGAATAAGGCAGTCGTCCAAGTAGGGATATAGTTGAATTTCTCTGTCTGCAAAATGCAATTATTGGTGCCAGGCATTTTGTGAAGACTCTGGGCGCAGTAGATAAGCCAAAGGGCAGTGCAGAGACTTGGTAGTGCATTGAGCCAGCTATGAATCTGAGGTATCTTCTGCAAGATTGTCTGATTGGGACATGCAGGTATGCCTCTTTGAGGTCCAAAATTACAAGCCAAGCCTTCTTGCCCAGCATGGGCAGAAGCTGCTGCAGAGTCAACATTTTGAATTTTGGAATGTCCAGAAAAGTATTTAGAATAGACAAGTCCAGTATTGGTCTCCAGGCTTTGTCCTTTCTTGGTACTAAGAAAAGTTTTGAGTAAAATCCTTGTCCCTGCTCTTGATGAGGCACTGGCTGAATAGCCCTCATGTCCATGAGAAATGAAACTTGTTTTTGTGGCTCTGCCCATTGATTGTGTGGCCAGTCTGGCATACCTTTTGCCTTTGGAAGGGTGTGAAAGTGGAACCTGTGGCCCTGAGAGACTATATTTAAGACCCATTTGTCCTCTGTGATCCTGTGCCAATTTTGTGAAAAAAGTGCTAGCTTTCCCCCTAAGGGAGCTGCCAAAAGATAAGTGCTTGGCATTGGCAGAGGGAAGTCATTGGGACTGTTTCCTATAAGGCTGTGATTTGTCTTCACCACTTTTGGAGGTAGAAGCACCCCATTGTTTGGGCCTATATGAATCCTGGGGCTGTTGCCTGCCTCTAGGGTGTCTGAATCTGCCTCTTTGTGGCTTGTCTGACACTGGAAAGGACCAATTCTTAGAAGGCCAGTTCCTGCTAAATCTGGGTGGCTGTACCTGTAAGAAATCCTTTACTGTTTGCATAGATTTAGCTTTATCCTCCATTTTCTTCAACACCTCTTCTGCCTTAACACCAAACAAAGTATCATGCTGTAATGGAGCATCCAATAATTTGCTTTTAACATGATCAGGCAGATTCTGTTCCTAACCAAGCATGCCTTCTAATAACAGAACCTGTAACAGCGGCCCTGCACGAGGCCTCCAGTGAATCATAACCACATTGCAAAGTATGTTTTCCCACTTGTTCAGCTGCATGCAATAAATCCTGCAAATCTTTGCTTTCAGAACATTCAGAATTTGTCATAATTTTTTGTTTTATCAAAGACATTAAGTATTGTTGATATTTGAGCATATGAAACTGACAATTTAAAGCCCTTATAGCCAAGGTAGCAGAAGTGTAGACTTTTTTCCCACATCTGTCTAGAGCTCTAGAATCTCTATCTGAGGGGACAGGGTTTTTAGCAGTAGCAGCCTTGACCCCTTTGGGACCCTGTGAGATAGTTTCTGGGTCAGCAGCAGGGTTTTTATATAGAAATTTATGGGAATCTGGAACCCTGTAGTATCTGTCCGGCTTAACAGGTGCAGGAGGTAAAGAGTCTGGAGAAAGGCCGGACTCTGAAAATACATCATCTACTATGTCTAGAACAGGAGGAATTGCTAGAGGTCTGTGCTGAGGAAGTAAAAGAAAGTCTCTAAGCCTTTTTTTAGAGTCTGAATAATCTTGGCTCCCCCAGTGGAAATGCTCCCTCATGGTATGCAGGGTTTCCCCAAATGAGTAATCCTCAGGAGGAGAAGCTGAAGGAATAGAATCTTCAGCATCAGAATCCTCATAGGGAGGAACAGAATATCCCTGTTCTGAAGAGGAATCAGAGGAAATGGAAACCTGATCAGAGGAATCATATTCAGTATCTTGCCTAGGCCTCTTATCAGGAGGGGGATGGGAACCCCTGATCAAAGTAATTAGGTCTTCGGCCATTTTGAGCATCTGTTTTTTAGGCATAGAAGTCTGTCCTGGAGAATGCTGTACTTGTTTCCTTGTCTTTAAAACTGTTTTAGACTTTGTCTTGGATGCTGAAGTTGGCTTTATATAAAGTTGTGTAGGTCTGAAAACACCCTCAGAACCCGATGCCTGCTCAGCGGCTCCGGACCCATCTGAGAGATTAATTTCCGAAGGGCCAATACCTTGAGTATCCAGAGGCCTAGTTGTCTCCATGTGGGAGTCGGAGGTGGCCTGTGGCTCTGAGGTAGCGGGAGTCAGGGGCTGCGAAAGCGCCTCAGTGAGCACCGGCGAACTGGCGACTAGCCTAGAAGAAGCTTTGTCGTCGGCTTTGGACCTCGGATGCCTGTCCTTTTCTTTATCCTTGTGCTTTTTATGAATTCCGGTCGTCGGTTGTTCCGACGGCGTTATATAGTTAAACCTTCGGCCAAAGTAATGAAAAGCAAAATCATACTGATGCTTTATAGTGTATTGGTTAAATCTAGCACAAAACCGACAACTAGCAATGTCGTGGTCAGGGCCTAGGCAAGAAATACAGTAAGAATGAAAATCCTTATGAGGTATTTGCTTCCCACAAGAAATACAATTATTAACTTTTTCTGACATCGGTCTGGAGCAAGAAAAAAGTTTCCCTGATGGGGTACTTAGCTTTATTGAAGACTTCGGATCTGAAATTCAATTTCAAAAATCTCAGGAGTCGGCCGACCGGCACTTGCGAACTGCTTTTGCTTCGGGCACCGCGCGGCAAGAAAGACTGAAGAAAATGGCATCGGCTTAATCTTTTATACCCCTGGCACACTGATGTCAGGGAAGAGGCGACAGCAACCAACGCCAGACCAGGACTTTGGAATTCAGGCCGACTACGGGTAGCCTGCCAGCAGGATAACCCAAGTGTAATGACTACAACAGTGAAACAAGATGAACATCTACATACCATACTCTTCACTGTGTTAATATGATTAGTGTAGTAACTTAGGGGTTGCACATACATACCATAGTCTTCACTGTGTAATATGAATAGCGTAGTACCTTAGAGGTTGCACCTACATACTGTACTCTTCACTATGTTAATATGACTAGTGTAGTACCTGTGGGGTTGCACCTACATACAGCACTTTCACTGTGTTAATATGGCTAGTGCGGTACCTTTAGGAGTTGAACCTACATACCGTACTCTTCACTGTGTTAATATAACTAGTGTAGTAACTTAGGGGTTGTACCTACATACTGTAATCTTCACTGTGGTAATATGACTAGTGTAGTGTATTAGGGGTTCCCCCTACTCACCGCACTCTTCACTATGTTAATAAGACTAGTGTAGTACCTTAGGGGTTGCACCTACATACTGCACTCTTCACTGTGTTAATATGACTAGTGTAGTATCGTAGGGGTTCTCCCTACATACCATACACTTCACTGTGTTTTATATGACTAGTGTAGTATCTTAGGGGTTGCACCAACAAACCGTACTCTTCACTGTATTAATATGACTAGTGTAGTACATTAGGGGTCGCACCTACATACCGTACTCTTCACTGTGTTAATATGACTAGTGTAGTACCTTATGGGTTGCACCTACATATGGCACTCTTCACTGTGTAAATATGATTAGTGTAGTACCTGTGGGGTTGCACCTACATACAGCACTTTCACTGTGTTAATATGACTAGTGTAGTACCTTAGGGGTTGCACCTACATACCATACTCTTCACTGTGTTAATATAACTAGTGTAGTATCTTAGGAGTTGCACCTACATACCGTACTCTTCACTGTGTTCTTCACTGACAACATTATGTTCTGAGACAGCACTGAATGTTTCTTTTCCCCTTCCTGTCCGATTGGAGAAGGATCCCAGACGTACGCGCTCTATGAGTCACGGACGACAGAAAAGTAAGTGCTCAGAGGAACTTCCACAACATCAAACTTTGAAGAGAATGCGGAAGAAACAGGACAGATGCTAGTATATAATCTATCTAACAGAGCATTAACTGATGATGATATCAGTTTGCTAAGTAGAGGGATGAATTTCATCCCAAAAGCACCAGTGTCATAACTGAAACGATCATAGATTTGAAATTATTCTGTAGGAATGTTATGCTTAAGCTGCTTTATAAAGGGTGTGATTCAACAGATCAACCAGATAGGAAATTTGTCTTTAAGAATCTCACTGAATATGTTCCGGTGAACCATCCTCTAATAGAGACATATCAACGTCTCACCGAAGATGAGTTACATAAATACCATAATGAAGATCAAAGTAAAAGATCTCATTTTGGAGATAATCTTACATATAAAGAAAGACTTAGCCTTAGGAGACTACAGAATGACACCACCATAGTTGTTAGACGGCAGATAAGGGAGGCCGGGTAGTAGTCATGAATATAGATCATTATTATGCATCTATGAAGAATAGGGCGGCCACGGTGGTGCAGTGGTTAGCATTGCCACCTCACAGCAAGAGGTTCTCCGGTTCGATCCTCGGCTGGGGTGCCTTCTGTGCGGAGTCTGCATGTCCTCCCTGTGGTCGCGTGGGTTTCCTCCGGGTGCTCCGGTTTCCTCCCACATCCCAAAGACATGCTGCAGGTGGATTGGACACTCTAAATTGGCCCTAGGTGTGCGTGTGAGTGTGCCTTCTGTGGAAGGTTGGGCGCCGGGCTGGCAACTCGACACCGTAAAACTCCACTGCCATTCAATGTGCGGACAGGTGATCCGCTGTGGCGACCCCTAACCGGGATAAAGCCGAAAGAAGAAGAAGAATTATGCATCTATGAAGAATATGTTGAATGACAGTTTTTATGAAGTCATTACTACTGCCATATCAATAAATATTATAAGATTGATTAGAGATACATTACATGATATTTACTTGAGTGGACTCATAGAAAAAGACCTTTATGGATATCTCACCATCAGGGAACCATTGATTCCTATCATGCATGGGCTCCAGAAGATCCATAAAGATGCTGATGACCCTCCCATGCGACCAATAGTTTCTGGTCGTGGGTGGGTCACTGAACATCTCTCAGTATATGTAGAGAAGAACTTAAGACCCATTCTGAATGATAATAAGTATGTCCTAAGGGACTCAAAGCAATTTCTTTTGGATTTCTATGATTGTATTGAACACTGCAATGGCTTGGATGGATGTATTTTTGCTACACTTGACATTCAATCATTATTCACTGTCATCCTCAATAATATTGGCCTTACATATGTTTCTGATTATCTGAGAGCACATAGTAACTATACTATAGTGAAAATAGACTTATTAGTACACTTTTTAGAACTAGTACTTGAAAATAATATTTTCATATTTGATGATATCATCTACAGGCAAGTCGATGGTGTTGCAATGGGCACACCTTGTGCTAATAGCTATGCAAACATGTTCCTAGCCCAATGGGAGGAGAATGTTTTGTTTAAAATAGAAGCGTTTATGCAACATGTGGTCTTTTTTCGATGTTTTGTTGATGATGTTTTTATTTTATGGAAGGGGACAGTAGAGCAACTGAGACTGTTGTTAGAGGTTATGAATAGGTTAACTACCTATCTTAAATTTACCTTGAATTACTCTGTGGATAAGATTGAGTTTTTGGATTTATATATTGAGAGACTACCCAGTGGCTTGATCAACACAGGTATATTTAGGAAGACATGCTATAGTAACTCCCTGCTATTGAGATCTAGTATGCATCCCTCTTTTGTTTTTAAAAATATCATTAAAGGTCAAGCAATTAGGGCCTCTAGACTAAATCCAACTGAGGAAGGCTTTAATACAGAGCTTGAGAACTTAAATGGTAGGCTGATAGATAGAGGTTACAATATTTATGAAGTGAATTACAATTTGGAAGATATACATGATCTAAGACATACTATTGCTGTACCATATTTTGGACCCAAAGAGGGTATAGATACCTCTGTTAAGGACACCAATACCATACCTGTGGTGAAATTCACCACCACTTTTACATCTGACCATCATAGGATTAGAAACATAATTAGTAGGTTTTGGACAATATTTCAAATAGATGATGAAATCAGAAATATTGTTGGTGATACTCCAAAATTTCAATATAAGAATAAGAAGAACCTCAAGAGAATGTTGTGTTATCCTAAAGAGACTAGGAATGAGATAACTATAGGATATACTGCACCATGTGGGCAATGTAATTTTTGTTCTTATATTGACACTGGCACGAATTTTATACATCCTGATACACAACAAATCTTTAGGACTACTGCTAAAGCAAATTGTATGACATGTAATGTGGTATATCTTGCTATATGTCAAGCCTGCACTAGTTTTTATGTAGGGAAAACAAATCGCAAATTTAGAGATAGAATAAGAGAACATGTATACCACATCAGGAAAGGGTCATCCAACAATGCCTTAGCCAAACATGTCGGGAACAGTGATCAGTCACACACCTTTCTTTTTAGAGTGCTGGAGGTTCTACCCATCAATATGAGAGGTGGTGATATTCGGAGTCATACGGAAAGTAGGGAGAGTGATTGGATCATACGACTAAGAGCTGATAGTGGGTCAGGCCTAAATGAGAGAGCCTCTATTAAACCAAGGCTAAGGAAATGTAGGAACATTAAGTGAGACTGTACCTACATATAAGTTACATACATATTTGCCATCCACTTTTTACTCAGCCCTTAGTCTTTGTTTTGTGTTATGTGATGTTCTATAGAGACTAATAGTACTTTATTTTTGTTATTTATTTTTATTTTTATTTTTGTTTTATTTATTTTTAACATTTTTGATATGCTCTATGAGTACTTGTGCATACTCTTCTTTATATATATGTACCACCTAGTTTATTTTGGCATCTATACATTTCTCCTGGATCTTTTAAGGTTTGGTTTTTAATGACATATTTCATGAACAGAGGTTCTCCACGTTTTATTGCATTGTGAATATATACATCGTTTTGTACATTGTTTTTAACCACAAGGGATTGGGTTTCCTTTTTTTACATTTCCCTTTTAAATGTGTAATGAGAGGTTTAACAATGAACTATTAATATAATTGATTTATTGGTACACCTATATAATGGGTGTTCTTATTTTATGTATCACTGAATAGATCTGAAGAAGCTCTAGTTAGCGAAAGCGCTTGTCTGATACAATAAAGTTCTTGTGCACATATCATCAGAATCAGAATCTGTGTTTCATGTGGACTTATCCTGGCTAACTAAATGTTACAGCTGGATATTCATAGTTTGGATATTTCATGTTGGATACTTCATTCTGCTTCGCTCCTTGCCATTGACTTTTATACATTGCTTTTATTTACTACTTGGAGAAGGAGCGTTTACCTAAGAGGTGACTATATTTTTTCTGACAATTTATTTATGACTAGTGTAGTACCTTAGGGGTTGCACCTACATACTGTACTGTTCACAGTGCTAATATGACTTGTGTAGTGCCTTAGGGGTTGCACCTACATACATTACTCTTCACTGTGTTAATATGACTAGTGTAGTATCATAGGGGTTCCCCCTACATACCATACACTTCACTGTGTTAATATGACTAGTGTAGTACCTTAGGGGTTGCACCTACATACCGTCCTCTTCACTGTGTTAATATGACCAGTGTAGTACCTTAGGGGTTGCACCTACATACCGTCCTCTTCACTGTGTTAACATGTCTAGTGTAGTACTTAGGGGTTGCACCTGCATACTGTCCTCTTCACTGTGTTAATATGAATAGTGTAGTACCTTAGGGGTTGCACCTACATACCGCACTCTTCACTTTGTTAATATGGCTAGTGTAGTACCTTAGGGGTTGCACCTACATACCGTACTCTTCACTGTGTTAATATGACTAGTGTAGTACCTTAGGGGATGCAACTGCATACCGTACACTTCACTGTGTTAATATGACTAGTGTAGTACCTTAGGGGTTGCACCTACATACCATAGTCTTCACTTTGTTAATATGACTAGTGTAGTACCTTATGGGTTACACCTACATACCGTACTCTTCACTGTGCTAATATGACTAGTGTAGTACCTGAGGGGTTGCACCTATATACAGCACTTTCACATTGTTAATATGACTAGTGTAGTATCTTAGGGGTTCCCCCTATACACCGCACTCTTCACTGTGTTAATATGATTAGTGTAGTTCCTTAGGGGTTGCACCTACATACCGCACTCTTCACTGTGTTAATATGACTAACGTAGTATCTTAAGGGTTCCCCCTACATACCGTACTCTTCACTGTGTTAATATGACTAGTGTACTACCTTAGGAGTTGCACCTACATACCATACACTTTACTGTGTTAATATGACTTGTGTACCGCCGTAGGGGTTGTACCTACATACCGTACTCTTCACTGTGTTAATATGACTAGTGTAGTACCTTAGGGATTGCACCTACATACCATACTGTTAATATGACTAGTGTAGTACCTTAGGGGTTGCACCTACATACTGTACTCTTCACTGTGTTAATATGACAAGTGTAGCACTTTAGGGGTTGCACCTACATACCGCACTCTTCACTGTGTTAATATCACTAGTGTAGTATCTTAGGTGTTGCACCTACATACCGTACTCTGCACTGTATTAATATGACTAGTGTAGTACCTTAGGGATTGCACCTATATACCGTACACTTCACTGTGTTAATATGACTGTTGTAGTACCTTAGGGGTTGCACTTACAAACCGTACTCTTCACTGTGTTAATATGACTAGTGTAGTACCTTAGAGGTTGCACCTACATACCATACTCTTCACTGTGTAATATGAATAGTGTAGTACCTTAGAGGTTGCACCTACATACCGTCCTCTTCACTGTGTTAATATGACTAGTGTAGTACTTTAGGGGTTGCAACTACATACTGTCCTCTTCACTGTGTTAATATGTCTAATGTAGTACCTTAGGGCTTGCACCTACATACCGTAGTCTTCAATTTGTTAATATGACTAGTGTAGTACCTTAGGGGTTGCACCTACATACCGTACTATTCACTGTGTTAATATGACTAGTGTAGTATCTTAGGGGTTGCACCTGCATACCATCCTCTTCACTGTGTTAATATGAATATTGTAGTACCTTAGGGGTTGCACCTATATACCGCACTCTTCACTGTGTTAATATTACTAGTGTAGTACCTTAGGGGTTGCACTGCATTCCGTACTCTTCACTGTGTTAATATGACAAGTGTAGTACTTTAGGGGATGCACCTACATACCGCACTCTTCACTGTGTTACTATGACTAGTGTAGTACCTTAGGGGTTGCACCTACATACCGTACTCTTCACTGTGTTAATATGACTAGTGTAGTACCTTAGGGGATGCAACTGCATACCGTACACTTCACTGTGTTAATATGACTAGTGTAGTACCTTAGGGGTTGCACCTACATACCATAGTCTTCACTTTGTTAATATGACTAGTGTAGTACCTTATGGGTTACACCTACATACCGTACTCTTCACTGTGCTAATATGACTAGTGTAGTACCTGAGGGGTTGCACCTATATACAGCACTTTCACATTGTTAATATGACTAGTGTAGTATCTTAGGGGTTCCCCCTATACACCGCACTCTTCACTGTGTTAATATGATTAGTGTAGTTCCTTAGGGGTTGCACCTACATACCGCACTCTTCACTGTGTTAATATGACTAGTGTAGTATCTTAGGGGTTCCCCCTACATACCGTACACTTCACTGTGTTAATATGACTAGTGTAGTACCTTAGGAGTTGCACCTACATACCATACACTTTACTGTGCTAATATGACTTGTGTAGTGCCTTAGGGGTTGTACCTACATACCGTACACTTTACTGTGTTAATATGACTAGTGTAGTACCTTATGGGTTGCGCCTACATACCGCACTCTTCACTGTGTTAATATGACTAGTGTAGTACCTTAGGGGTTGCACCTACATACTGTACTCTTCACTGTGTTAATATGACTATTGTAGAAACTTAGGAGTAGCACCTACATATCATACTCTTCACTGTGCTAATATGACTTGTGTAGTGCCTTAGGGGTTGTACCTACATACCGTACACTTCACTGTGTTAATATGACTAGTGTAGTACCTTATGGGTTGCACTTACATACCGTACTCTTCACTGTGTTAATATGACTAGTGTAGTACCTTAGGGGTTGCACACACATACCGTACTCTTCACTGTGTTAATATGACTAGTGTAGTACGTTAGGGGTTGCACCTACATACCGTACTCTTCCCTGTGTAATATGAATAGTGTAGTACCTTAGGGGTTGCACCTGCATACCGTACTCTTCACTGTGTTAATATAACTATTGTAGTAACTTAGGGGTTGTACCTACATACTCTACTCTTCACTGTGTTAATATGTCTAATGTACTACCTTGGGGGTTGCACCTACATACCGTAGTCTTCACTGTGTTAATATGACTAGTGTAGTACCTTAGGGGTTGCACCTATATACCGTACTCTTCACTGTGTTAATATGACTAGTGTAGTACCTTAGGGGTTGCACCTACATACCGTACTCTTCACTGTGTTAATATGATTAGTGTAGTACCTTAGGGTTGCACCTACATACCACTCTTCACTGTGTTAATATGACTAGTGTACTACCGTAGGGGTTGCACCTACATACCGTACACTTCACTGTGTTAATATGACTAGTGTAGTACCTTAGGGGTTGCACATACATACCGCACTCTTCACTCTGTTAATTTGACTAGTGTAGTACCTTAGGGGATGCACCTACATACCGCACTCTTCACTGTGTTACTATGACTAGTGTAGTACCTTAGGGGTTGCACCTACATACCGTAAACTTCACTGTGTTAATATAAGTAGTGTAGTACCTTAGGGGTTGCACCTACATACCGTCCTCTTCACTGTGTTAATATGTCCAGTGTAGTACCTTAGGGGTTGCACCTACATACCGTCCTCTTCACTGTGTTAATATGTCCAGTGTAGTACCTTAGGGGTTGCACCTACATACCATAGTCTTCACTTTGTTAATATGACTGTTGTAGTACCTTATGGGTTACACCTACATACCATACTCTTCACTGTGCTAATATGACTAGTGTAGTACATTAGGGGTTGCACCTACATACTGTACTCTTCACTGAGTTAATATGACTAGTGTAGTACCTGAGGGGTTGCACCTACATACTCTTCACTGTGTTAATATGACTAGTGTAGTACCTTAAGGGTTGCACCTACATACCATAATCTTCACTGTGTTAATATGACTAGCGTAGTACCTTAGGGGTTGCACCTACATACGCACTCTTCACTGTGTTAATATGACTAGTGTAGTACCTTAGGGGTTGCACCTAGATACTCTTCACTGTGTTAATATGACTAGTGTAGTACCTTAGGGGTTGCACCTACATACCGTACTCTTCACTGTGTTAATATGACTAGTGTAGTACCTTAGGGGTTGCACCTACATACCGTACTCTTCACTGTGTTAATAAGACTAGTGTAGTACCTTAGGGGTTGTACCTACACACCGCACTCTTCACTGTGTTAATATGACTAGTGTAGTACCTTAGGGGTTGCACCTACATGCCGCACTCTTCACTGTGTTAATATGACTAGTGTAGTATCTTAGGGGTTGCACCTACATACCGTACTCTTCACTGTGTTAATATGACTAGTGTAGTATCTTAGGGATTCCCCCTACATACCGTACTCTTCACTGTGTTAATATGACTAGTGTAGTACCTTAGGGGTTGCACCTACATACCGTACTCTTCACTGTGTTAATATGACTAGAGTAGTACCTTAGAGGTTGCACCTACATAGCATACTCTTCACTGTGTTACTATGACTAGTGTAGTACCTTAGAGGTTGCACCTACATACCGTACTCTTCACTGTGTTAATATGACTAGAGTAGTACCTTAGGGGTTTCGCCTACATACCGCACTCTTCACTGTGTTAATATGACTAGTGTAGTACCTTAGGGGTTGCACCTACATACCGTACTCTTCACTGTGTTAATATGACTAGTGTAGTACCTTAGGGGTTGCACCTACATACCGTACTCTTCACTGTGTTAATATGACTAGTGTAGTATCTTAGGGGTTGAACATACATACCATAGTCTACACTTTGTTAATATGACTAATGTAGTACCTTAGGGGTTGCACCTACATACCATACTCTTCACTGTGTTAATATGACTAGTGTAGTACCTTAGGGGTTGCACCTACATACCGTACTCTTCACTGTGTTAATATGACTAGTGTAGTACCTTAGGGGTTGCACCTACATACCGTACTCTTCACTGTGTTAATATGACTAGTGTAGTACCTTAGGGGTTGCACCTGCATACCGTACTTCACTGTGTTAATATGACTAGTGTAGTACCTTAGGGGTTGCACCTACATACCGTACTCTTCACTGTGTTAATATGACTAGTGTAGTACCTTAGGGGTTGCACCTACATACCGTACTCTTCACTGTGTTAATATGACTAGTGTAGTACCTTAGGGGTTGCACCTACATACCATACTCTTCACTGTGTTAATATGACTAGTGTAGTACCTTAGGGGTTGCACCTACATACCGTACTCTTCACTGTGTTAATATGACTAGTGTAGTACCTTAGGGGTTGCACCTACATACTGTACCCTTCAATGTGTTAATATGACTAGTGTAGTACCTTAGGGGTTGCACCTACATACAGTCCTTCACTGTGTTAATATGACTAGTGTAGTATCTTAGGGGTTGCACTTATATACCGCACTCTTCACTGTGTTAATATGTCTAGTGTAGTACCTTAGGGATTGCACATACATACCGTCCACTTCACTGTGTTAATATGACTAGTGTAGTACCTTAGGGGTTGCACCTACATACCGCACTCTTCACTGTGTTAATATGACTAGTGTAGTACCTTAGGGGTTGCACCTACATACCGTACACTTCACTGTGTTAATATGACTAGTGTAGTACCTTAGGGGTTGCACCTACATACCGTCCTCTTCACTGTGTTAATATGTCTAGTGTAGTACCTTAGGGATTGCACATACATACCGTCCTCTTCACTGTGTTAATATGACTAGTGTAGTACCTTAGGGGTTGCACCTTACGCATTACTCTTCACTGTGTTAATATGACTAGTGTAGTACCTTATGGGTTGCACTTACATACCGTACTCTTCACTGTGTTAATATGACTAGTGTAGTACCTTAGGGGTTGCACACACATACCGTACTCTTCACTGTGTTAATATGACTAGTGTAGTACCTTAGGGGTTGCACCTACATACCATACTCTTCACTGTGTTAATTTGACTAGTGTAGTACATTAGGGTTGCACCTACATACCGTACTCTTCACTGTGTTAATATGACTAGTGTAGTACCTTAGGGTTGCACCTACATGCATCTTCACTGTGTTAATATGACTAGTGTAGTACCTTAGGGGTTGCACCTACATACCGTACTCTTCACTGTGTTAATATGACTAGTGTAGTACCTTAGGGGTTGCACCTACATACCATACTCTTCACTGTGTTAATATGACTAGTGTAGTACATTAGGGTTGCACCTACATACCGCACTTCACTGTGTTAATATGACTAGTGTAGTACCTTAGGGGTTGCACCTACATACAGCTCTTCACTGTGTTAATATGACTAGTGTACTACCGTAGGGGTTGCACCTACATACCGTACACTTCACTGTGTTAATATGACTAGTGTAGTACCTTAGGGGTTGCACCTACATACCATAGTCTTCACTATGTTAATATGACTAGTGTAGTTCCTTAATGGTTGCACCTGCATACTGTACTCTTCACTGTGCTAATATAACTAGTGTAGTACCTTAGGGGTTGCACCTACATACTGTACTCTTCACTGTGTTAATATGACTAGTGTAGTACCTTAGGGGTTGCACCTACATACCGTACTCTTCACTGTGTTAATATGACTAGTGTAGTACCTTAGGGGTTGCACCTACATACCATACTCTTCACTGTGTTAATATGACTAGTGTAGTACCTTAGGGGTTGCACCTACATACTGTACTCTTCACTGTGTTAATATGACTAGTGTAGTACCTTAGGGGTTGCACCTACATACCGCACTCTTCACTGTGTTAATATGACTAGTGTAGTACCTTAGGGGTTGCACCTACATACCGTACTCTTCACTGTGTTAATATGACTAGTGTAGTACCTTAGGGGTTGCACACACATACCGTACTCTTCACTGTGTTAATATGACTAGTGTAGTTCCTTAGGGGTTGCACCTACATACCATACTCTTCACTGTGTTAATATGACTAATGTAGTACCTTAGGGGTTGCACCTACATACAGCACTCTTCAGTGTGTTAATATGACTAGTGTAGTACCTTACGGGTTGCAGCTACATACCGTCCTCTTCACTGTGTTAATATGTCTAGTGTAGTGCTTAGGGGTTGCACCTGCATACCGTACTCTTCACTTTGTTAATATGACTAGTGTAGTACCTTAGGGGTTGCACCTGCATACCGTACTCTTCACTGTGTTAATATGACTAGTGTAGTACCTTAGGGGTTGCACCTACATACCGCGCTCTTCACTTTGTTAATATGACTAGTGTAGTACCTTAGGGGTTGCACCTACATACCGCACTCTTCACTGTGTTAATATGACTAGTGTAGTACCTTAGGGGTTGCACCTACACACCGCACTCTTCACTGTGTTAATATGACTAGTGTAGTACCTTAGGGGTTGCACCTACATACCGTACTCTTCACTGTGTTAATATGACTAGTGTAGTACCTTAGGGGTTGCACCTACATACCGTACTCTTCACTGTGTTAATATGACTAGTGTAGTACCTTAGGGTTGCACCTATATACCGCACTCTTCACTGTGTTAATATGACTAGTGTAGTACCTTAGGGTTGCACCTACATATCGTACTCTTCACTGTGTTAATATGACTAGTGTAGTACCTTAGGGGTTGCACCTACATACCGCACTCTTCACTGTGTTAATATGACTAGTGTAGTACCTTAGGGTTGCACCTACACACCGTACTCTTCACTGTGTTAATATGACTAGTGTAGTACCTTAGGGGTTGCACCTATATACCGTACTTTTCACTGTGTTAATATGACTAGTGTACTACCGTAGGGGTTGCACCTACATACCGCACTCTTCACTCTGTTAATTTGACTAGTGTAGTACCTTAGGGGTTGCACCTACATACCATAGTCTTCACTATGTTAATATGACTAGTGTAGTTCCTTAATGGTTGCACCTGCATACTGTACTCTTCACTGTGTTAATATGACTAGTGTAGTACCTTAGGGGTTACAACTACATACCGTACTCTCCACTGTGTTAATATGACTAGTGTAGTACCTTAGGGGTTGCACCTACATACCGCACTCTTCACTGTGTTAATATGACTAGTGTAGTACCTTAGGGTTGCACCTACATACCATACTCTTCACTGTGTTAATATGACTAGTGTAGTACCTTAGGGGTTGCACCTACATACCGTACTCTTCACTGTGTTAATATGACTAGTGTAGTTCCTTAGGGTTGCACCTACACGTACTCTTCACTGTGTTAATATGACTAGTGTAGTACCTTAGGGTTGCACCTACATACGTACTCTTCACTGTGTTAATATGACTAGTGTAGTACCTTAGGGGTTGCACCTACATACCGTACTCTTCACTGTGTTAATATGACTAGTGTAGTACCTTAGGGTTGCACCTACATACCGTACTCTTCACTGTGTTAATATGACTAGTGTAGTACATTAGGGTTGCACCTACATACCGTACTCTTCACTGTGTTAATATGACTAGTGTAGTACCTTATGGATTGCGCCTACATATCGCACTCTTCAATGTGTTAATATGACTAGTGTAGTACCTTAGGAGTTGCACCTACATATCATACTCTTCACTGTGGTAGTATGACTTGTGTAGCACCTTAGGGGTTGCACCTACATACCGTACTCTTCACTGTGTTAATATGACTAGTGTAGTACCTTAGGGGTTGTACCTACATACCGTACTCTTCACTGTGTTAATATGACTAGTGTAGTACCTTAGGGGTTGCACCTACATACCGTACTCTTCACTGTGTTAATATGACTAGTGTAGTACCTTAGAGGTTGCACCTGCATACCGTACTCTTCACTGTGTTAATATGACTAGTGTAGTACCTTAGGGTTGCACCTACATACCATACTCTTCACTGTGTTAATATGACTAGTGTAGTACCTTAGGGTTGCACCTACATACCGTACTCTTCACTGTGTTAATATGACTAGTGTAGTACCTTAGGGTTGCACCTACATACCGCACTCTTCACTGTGTTAATATGACTAGTGTAGTACCTTAGGGTTGCACCTACATACAGCACTCTTCACTGTGTTAATATGACTAGTGTAGTACCTTAGGGTTGCACCTACATACCCTCTTCACTGTGTTAATATGACTAGTGTAGTACCTTAGGGTTTCACCTACATACCGTCCTCTTCACTGTGTTAATATGACTAGTGTAGTACCTTATGGGTTGCGCCTACATACCGCACTCTTCACTGTGTTAATATGACTAGTGTAGTACCTTAGGGGTTGCACCTACATACCATAATCTTCACTGTGTTAATATGACTAGTGTAGTACCTTAGGGGTTGCACCTACATACCGTACTCTTCACTGTGTTAATATGACTAGTGTAGTACCTTAGGGGTTGCACCTACATACCGTACTCTTCACTGTGTTAATATGACTAGTGTAGTACCTTAGGGTTGCACCTATATACCGTACTCTTCACTGTGTTAATATGACTAGTGTAGTACCTTAGGGGTTGCACCTACATACCGTACTCTTCACTGTGTTAATATGACTAGTGTAGTACCTTAGGGGTTGCACCTACATACCGCACTCTTCACTGTGTTAATATGACTAGTGTAGTACCTTAGGGGTTGCACCTGCATACTGTCCTCTTCTCTGTGTTAATATGACTAGTGTAGTACCTTAGGGGTTGCACCTACATACCGTCCTCTTCACTGTGTTAATATGTCTAGTGTAGTACCTTAGGGATTGCACATACATACCGTCCTTTTCACTGTGTTAATATGACTAGTGTAGTACCTTAGGGGTTGCACCTACATACCGTACTCTTCACTGTGTTAATATGACTAGTGTAGTTCCTTAGGGGTTGCACACACATACCGTACTCTTCACTGTGTTAATATGACTAGTATAGTATCTTAGGGGTTGCACATACATACCGTAGTCTACACTTTGTTAATATGACTAATGTAGTGCTTAGGGTTGCACCTACATACCGTCCTCTTCACTGTGTTAATATGACTAGTGTAGTACCTTAGGGGTTGCACCTATACGCACTCTTCACTGTGTTAATAAGACTAGTGTAGTACCTTAGGGGTTGTACCTACACACCGCACTCTTCACTGTGTTAATATGACTAGTGTAGTACCTTAGGGTTTGCACCTACATACCATACTCTTCACTGTGTTAATATAACTAGTGTAGTACATTAGGGTTGCACCTACATACCGTACTCTTCACTGTGTTAATATGACTAGTGTAGTACCTTAGGGGTTGCACCTACATACCGTACTCTTCACTGTGTTAATATGACTAGTGTAGTACCTTAGGGGTTGCACCTACACACCGCACTCTTCACTGTGTTAATATGACTAGTGTAGTATCTTAGGGGTTGCACCTACATACCATAGTCTTCACTGTGTTAATATGACTAGTGTAGTACATTAGGGTTGCACCTACATACCGTACACTTCACTGTGTTAATATGACTAGTGTAGTACCTTAGGGGTTGCACCTACATATCATACTCTTCACTGTGGTAATATGACTTGTGTAGCACCTTAGGGTTGCACCTACAGCACTCTTCACTGTGTTAATATGACTAGTGTAGTACCTTAGGGGTTGCACCTACATACGGTACTCTTCACTGTGTTAATATGACTAGTGTAGTACCTTAGGGGTTGCACCTATATACCATACTCTTCACTGTGTTAATATGACTAGTGTAGTTCCTTACGGGTTGCACCTACATACCGTACTCTTCACTGTATTAATATGACTAGTGTAGTACATTAGGGATTGCACCTATATACCATACTCTTCACTGTGTTAATATGACTAGTGTAGTACCTTAGGGGTTGCAGCTACATACCGTACTCTTCTCTGTGTTAATATGACTAGTGTAGTACCTTAGGGGTTGCACCTACATACTGTACTCTTCACTGTGTTAATATGACTATTGTAGAAACTTAGGAGTTGCACCTACATATCATACTCTTCACTGTGCTAATATGACTTGTGTAGCACCTGTGTTAATATGACTAGTGTAGTACCTTATGGGTTGCACTTACATACCGTACTCTTCACTGTGTTAATATGACTAGTGTAGTACCTTAGGGGTTGCACACACATACCGTACTCTTCACTGTGTTAATATGACTAGTGTAGTACGTTAGGGGTTGCACCTACATACCGTACTCTTCCCTGTGCAATATGAATAGTGTAGTACCTTAGGGGTTGCACCTGCATACCGTACTCTTCAATGTGTTAATATGACTAGTGTAGAAACCTTAGGGGTTGCACCTACATACCGTACTCTTCACTGTGTTAATATGACTAGTGTAGTACCTTAGGGGTTGCACCTGCATACCGTACTCTTCACTGTGTTAATATGACTAGTGTAGTACCTTAGGGGTTGCACCTACATACCGCACTCTTCACTTTGTTAATATGACTAGTGTAGTACCTTAGAGGTTACACCTACATACCATAATCTTAACTGTGCTAATATGACTAGTGTAGTACCTTAGGGTTGCACCTACATACTGTACCATTCACTCTGTTAATATGACTAGTGTAGTACCTTAGAGGTTGCATCTACATACCGTACTCTTCACTGTGCTAATATGACTAGTGTAGTACATTAGGGGTTGCACCTACATACTGTACTCTTCACTGAGTTAATATGACTAGTGTAGCACATTAGGGGTTGCACCTACATAGTGTACTCTTCACTGAGTTAATATGACTAGTGTAGTACCTGAGGGGTTGCACCTAAATACAGCACTTTCACTGTGTTAATATGACTAGTGTAGTTCTTAGGGGTTGCACCTGCATACTGTCCTCTTCACTGTGTTAATATGATTAGTGTAGTACCTTAGGGGTTGCACCTACATACCCTAGTCTTCACTGTGTTGATATGACTAGTGTAGTACCTTAGGGGTTGCACCTACATACCATCCTTTTTACTGTGTTAATATGAGTAGTGTAGTACATTAGGGGTTGCACCTACTTACCGCACTCTTCACTGTGTTAATATCACTAGCGTAGTTCCTTAGGGGTTGCACCTACATACTGTCCTCTTCACTGTGTTAATATGATTAGTGTAGTACCTTAGGGGTTGCACCTACATACCCTAGTCTTCACTGTGTTGATAAGACTAGTGTAGTACCTTAGGGGTTGCAACTACATACTGTCCTCTTCACTGTGTTAATATGTCTAGTATAGTACTTTGGGGTTGCACCTACATACCGTCCTCTTCACTGTGTTAATATGACTAGTGTAGTACCTTAGGGGTTGCACCTATATACCGCACTCTTCACTGTGTTAATATGACTAGTGTAGTACCTTAGGGGTTGCACCTACATACCGTGCACTTCACTGTGTTAATATGAGTAGTGTAGTACTTTAGGGGTTTCACCTACATACCATCCTCTTCACTGGGTTAATATGTCTAGTGTAGTACTTCGGGGTTGCACCTACATACCATAGTCTTCACTTTGTTAATATGACTGTTGTAGTACCTTATGGGTTACACCTACATACCGTACTCTTCACTGTGCTAATATGACTAGTGTAGAACCTTAGGGGTTGCAACTACATATCGTACTCTTCACTGTGTTCATATGACTAGTGTAGTACATTAGGGGTTGCACCTACATACCGTACTCTTCACTGTGTTAATATGTCTAGTGTAGTACTTTGGGGTTGCACCTACATACCGTCCTCTTCACTGTGTTAATATGACTAGTGTAGTACCTTAGGGGTTGCACCTATATACCGCACTCTTCACTGTGTTAATATGACTAGTGTAGTACCTTAGGGGTTGCACCTACATACCATACTCTTCACTGAGTTAATATGACTAGTGTAGTACCTGAGGGTTGCACCTAAATACAGCACTTTCACTGTGTTAATATCACTAGTGTAGTATCTTAGGGGTTCCCCCTACACAACGCATTCTTCACTGTGTTAATATGATTAGTGTAGTTCCTTAGGGGTTGCACCTACATGCCGCACTCTTCACTGTTAATATGACTAGTGTAGTATCTTAGGGGTTCCCCCTATATACCGTAGACTTCACTGTGTTAATATGACTAGTGTAGTATCTTAGGGGTTGCACCTACATACCATACTCTTCACTGTGTTAATATAACTAGTGTAGTAACTTAGGGGTTGCACCTACATACCGTACTCTTCACTGTGTTAATATGACTAGTGTAGTACCTTAGGAGTTGCACCTACATATCATACTCTTCACTGTGGTAGGATGACTTGTGTAGCACCTTAGGGGTTGCACCTACATATCGTACTCTTCACTGTGTTAATATGACTAGTGTAGTACCTTAGGGGTGCACCTACATACCGTACTCTTCACTGTGTTAATATGACTAGTGTAGTACCTTAGGGGTTGCACCTACATATCATACTCTTCACTGTGGTAGGATGACTTGTGTAGCACCTTAGGGGTTGCACCTACATATCGTACTCTTCACTGTGTTAATATGACTAGTGTAGTTCCTTAGGGGTGCACCTACATACCGTACTCTTCACTGTGTTAATATGACTAGTGTAGTACCTTAGGGGTTGCACCTATATACCCTCCTTTTCACTGTGTTAATATGACTAGTGTAGTCCCTTAGAGGTTGCACCTACATACCGTACACTTCACTATGTTAATATGACTTGTGTAGTACCTGAGGGTTTGTACCTACATATCATACTCTTCACTGTGGTAGGATGACTTGTGTAGCACCTTAGGGGTTGCACGTACATACCGCACTTTTCTCTTTGTTAATATGACTAGTGTAATACCTTAGGAGTTGCACACACATACCGTACTCTTCACTATGTTAATATGACTAGTGTAGTACCTTAGGGGTTGCACCTGCATACCGTACTCTTCACTTTGTTAATATGACTAGTGTAGTACCTTAGGGGTTGCACCTGCATACCGTACTCTTCACTGTGTTAATATGAGTAGTGTAGTACCTTAGGGGTTCCACCTGCATACCGTACTCTTCACTTTGTTAATATGACTAGTGTAGTACCTTAGGGGTTCCACCTGCATACCGTACTCTTCACTTTGTTAATATGACTAGTGTAGTACCTTAGGGGTTGCACCTGCATACCGTACTCTTCACTGTGTTAATATGACTGGTGTAGTACATTAGAGGTTACACCTACATACCATACTCTTAACTGTGCTAATATGACTAGTGTAGTACCTTAGGGTTGCACCTACATACTGTACTGTTCACTTTGTTAATATGACTAGTGTAGTACCTTAGAGGTTGCACCTACATACCGTCCTCTTCACTGTGTTAATATGACTAGTGTAGTACCTGAGGGGTTGCACCTACATACAGCACTTTTACTGTGTTAATATGACTAGTGTAGTACCTTAGGGGTTGCACCTACATACCACACTCTTCACTGTGTTAATATGACTAGTGTAGTACCATAGGGGTTGCACCTACATACCGAACTCTTCACTGTGTTAATATGACTAGTGTACTATCTTATGGGCTGCACCTACATACCGTAATCTTCACTGTGTTAATATGACTAGTGTAGTACCTTAGGGGTTGCACTTACATACCATACTCTTCACTGTACTAACATGACTAGTGTAATATCTTAGTGGTTGCACCTACATACCGTACTCTTCACTGTGTTAATATGACTAGTGTAGTACCTTAGGGGTTGCAGCTACATACCGTACTCTTCACTGTGTTAGTATGACTAGTGTAGTACCTTAGAGGTTGCACCTACATACCTTACTCTTCACTGTGTTAATATGACTAGTGTAGTACCTTAGGGGTTGCACCTACATACTGTACTCTTCACTATGTTAATATGACTTTTGTAGTGCCTTAGGGGTTGCACCTACTTACCGCACTCTTCACTGTGTTAATATGACTAGCGTAGTTCCTTAGGGGTTGCACCTGCATACTGTCCTCTTCACTGTGTTAATATGATTAGTGTAGTACCTTAGGGGTTGCACCTACATACCCTAGTCTTCACTGTGTTGATATGACTAGTGTAGTACCTTAGGGGTTGCACCTACATACCATCCTTTTTACTGTGTTAATATGAGTAGTGTAGTACATTAGGGGTTGCACCTACTTACCGCACTCTTCACTGTGTTAATATCACTAGCGTAGTTCCTTAGGGGTTGCACCTACATACTGTCCTCTTCACTGTGTTAATATGATTAGTGTAGTACCTTAGGGGTTGCACCTACATACCCTAGTCTTCACTGTGTTGATAAGACTAGTGTAGTACCTTAGGGGTTGCACCTACATACCGTACTCTTCACTGTGTTAATATGTCTAGTGTAGTACTTTGGGGTTGCACCTACATACCGTCCTCTTCACTGTGTTAATATGACTAGTGTAGTACCTTAGGGGTTGCACCTATATACCGCACTCTTCACTGTGTTAATATGACTAGTGTAGTACCTTAGGGGTTGCACCTACATACCGTGCTCTTCACTGTGTTAATATGAGTAGTGTAGTACCTTAGGGGTTTCACCTACATACCGTCCTCTTCACTGTGTTAATATCTCTAGTGTAGTACTTCGGGGTTGCACCTACATACCATAGTCTTCACTTTGTTAATATGACTGTTGTAGTACCTTATGGGTTACACCTACATACCGTACTCTTCACTGTGCTAATATGACTAGTGTAGAACCTTAGGGGTTGCAACTACATACCGTACTCTTCACTGTGTTCATATGACTAGTGTAGTACATTAGTGGTTGCACCTACATACTGTACTCTTCACTGTGTTAATATGACTAGTGTAGTACCTTAGGGGTTGCACCTACATACCATACTCTTCACTGAGTTAATATGACTAGTGTAGTACCTGAGGGGTTGCACCTAAATACAGCACTTTCACTGTGTTAATATGACTAGTGTAGTATCTTAGGGGTTCCCCTCACTGTTCTTCCTGTGTTAGTTAAGTAGATTAGTGTAGTTAGGGTTGCACCCATCATGCACTCTTCACTGTTAATATGACTAGTGTAGTATCTTAGGGGTTCCCCCTACATACCGTAGACTTCACTGTGTTAATATGACTAGTGTAGTATCTTAGGGGTTGCACCTACATACCATACTCTTCACTGTGTTAATATAACTAGTGTAGTAACTTAGGGGTTGCACCTACATACCGTACTCTTCACTGTGTTAATATGACTAGTGTAGTACCTTAGGAGTTGCACCTACGTACTCTTCACTGTGTTAATATGACTAGTGTAGTACCTTAGGAGTTGCACCTACATATCATACTCTTCACTGTGGTAGGATGACTTGTGTAGCACCTTAGGGGTTGCACCTACATACCGTACTCTTCACTGTGTTAATATGACTAGTGTAGTACCTTAGGGTTGCACCTATATACCGTACTCTTCACTGTGTTAATATGACTAGTGTAGTACCTTAGGGGTTGCAGCTATATACCCTCCTTTTCACTGTGTTAATATGACTAGTGTAGTCATTTAGAGGTTGCACCTACATACCGTACTCTTCACTATGTTAATATGACTAGTATAGTATCTTAGGGGTTGCACCTACATACCGTACTCTTCACTGTGTTAATATGACTAGTGTAGTACATTAGGGGTTGCACCTACATACCGTACTCTTCACTGTGTTAATATGATTAGTGTAGTTCCTTAGGGGTTGCTCCCACATACCAATTCTCTTCCCTGTGTAATATGAATAGTGTAGTATCTTAGGGATTCCCCCTACATACCGTACACTTCACTGTGTTAATATGACTAGTGTAGTACCTTAGGGGTTGCACCTATATACCATAGTCTTCACTTTGTTAATATGACTGTTGTAGTACCTTATGGGTTGCACCAACATACCGCACTCTTCACTGTGTTAATATGACTAGTGTAGTACCTTAGGGGTTGCACTTACATACCGTACTCTTCACTGTGTTAATATGACTAGTGTAGTACCTTAGGGGTTGCACCTACATACCGTACTCTTCACTGTGTTAATACGACTAGTGTTGTACCTTAGGGGTTGTACCCACATACCGTACTCTTCACTGTGTTAATATGACTAGTGTAGTACCTTAGGGGTTGCACCTACATACAGTCCTCTTTACTGTGTTAGTATGACTAGTGTAGTACCTTAGGGGTTGCACCTACATACCGTCCTCTTCACTGTGTTAATATGTCTAGTGTAGTACCTTAGGGATTGCACATACATACCGTAGTCTTCACTTTGTTAATATGACTAATGTAGTACCTTAGGGGTTGCACCTACATACAGTACTCTTCACTGTGTTAATATGATTAGTGTAGTATCTTAGAGATTGCACCTGCATACCGTCCTCTTCACTGTGTTAATATGACTAGTGTAGTACCTTAGGGGTTGCACCTACATACCGTCCTCTTCACTGTGTTAATATGTCTAGTGTGGTGCTTAGGGGTTGCACCTACATACTGTTCCCTTCACTGTGTTAATATGACTAGTGTAGTACGTTAGGGGTTGCACCTACATACCGTACTCTTCACTGTGTTAATATGATTAGTGTAGTACCTTAGGGGCTGCTCCCACATACCAATTCTCTTCCCTGTGTAATATGAATAGTGTAGTACCTTAGGGGTTGCACCTGCATACCTTACTCTTCACTGTGTTGATATGACTAGTGTAGTACCTTAGGGGTTGCACCTACATACTGTACTCTTCACTGTGTTAATATGACTAGTGTAGTATCTTAGAGGTTGCACCTACATACCGTTCTCTTCACTGTGTTAATATGACTAGTGTAGTACCTTTGAGGTTGCACCTACATACCATACTCTTCACTGTGTTAATATGACTAGTGTAGTACCTTAGAGGTTGCACCTACATACCGTACTCTTCACTATGTTAATATGACTTGTGTATTAACATAGTGAAGAGTACGGTATGTAGGTGCAACCTCTAAGGTACTACACTAGTCACCATCCCCACAAGAGGAGAAAACATACTTGATCTCATCATCACGAACATGGGAGCACAATGTTCAACGCCGGAAGTATACCCCTCACTGGTGAGATCTGATCACAAACTAATCTCGCTGGAGGTCCTCATCCCGCCCCCACCCGAAATGAAAAAGACCACAGTAAAGAACTTCTCGAAAGCCGACTTCACACTTCTAAAGAGTAGTGTGGTCTCCTTTAAGGCCCCTGAGCCGGCGGTTAACATTACTCAAACCGCTGAATCACATACAAATGCCTTCTACCAGCACCTGCAGGGCTGCATGGATCAGGCAATCCCAAGCAAAACAAAGACTCTTTGTACCAAAGGCAAGCGTCCAGTCTGGTGGACCCCAGCCATAAACAAACTCTACAACAAAAGGAGAAAGCTACTACAAGATAGAGCAAAATCCTTAAAAGGTAAGACACCGCTGATCACTATAAGTAAAAGCTAAGAGCTCTCATAAAATCATACAAAGCTAATTTTGAGAAAAAATAGCTAAGGACTCTAAAGACAACCATAAGGCATTCTTTAGCTATGTCAGAAACCTAGGAGGAAACTCCCAGATATGCTCAGAATTAGTTCAAAATGATGTGAAGATTACTGATCCTACAGACATTGCCAACATACTCACTGAAAGGTTCAGTGCAAACTTCTCCCCTCCCCTAAAGGAGAGATATCTATACCAAATGATTGTAGCCCCCAAACATCTCTAACGCCCAGGTGAGAATTGCTCTCTCAAGGCAAAGAACACAGCATCCATGGGACCTGATGATGTCCCCGGCTGTGTGCTCCATGAACTCAACGAGGAATTAAACCCACAGTTAGGACAGCTGTTTAATCTTAGTCTCACCTCTGGATATGTACCCAGGGAGTGGCGCACAGTGACTGTGGTCCCACTCCACAAAGGCGTGCCTCCACCGACCCTGGAAATTACCATCCCATTAGCTTGACAAGCCTTATCTGCAAAGCCATGGAGAGGATCATAATGGATCTCATAAATAAAGACATAGGGAACTTGCAGACTTTGGATCCAACCCAGTTTGGCTTTGTCAAAGGCAGATCATGCCTTCTAAACTTGGTTGACTTTTTCTAAACAGTCACCAAGGCCATTGACGAGGAAAGGCAGTCCATACAGCCTACCTAGACCTGGCGAAGGCTTTTGATACAATACCTCACTCGGGTATCATTGAAAAACTCATCAACTTAAATGTAAACCCATACATTACAAGATGGGTTGCAAACTGGCTGAGTGACAGAACCCACAGGGTCAGAGTTGCTGGCGCCATGTCAGACTCAAAGCCTGTCACAAGTGGTGTCCCACAGGGCTCAGTCCTGGGCCCACTCTTGTTTGGCATCTACTTTTCTGAAGTACAAGCAAACACAAGAGGGTTATGGCTGACAAAGTTTGCAGATGACTGCAAACTGGGCACCGTAGTTGAAAACACATCCGACACAGATATCCTTCAGAAGGGTCTCACAGAAACGGATAACTGGTGCCAGAGCCATGGCCTAAAGTTAAATGCCAAGAAATGCATAGTCATACCCTTCGGGAAAAATAAGGTTACCCCTTGTTACCATATAGGAGGCAATCCCCTGATCACAGAAGAAGTTATTAGGGACCTGGGAACCCAGGTTGACAGTAGCCTTTCATTCGACACTCATATTGCTAAAGTAGTTAGGAAGACCTTCTACATTGCCCACCTTATCATGAAGGGATTCACATCTAGATCAAGGGAAGTCATAGTCTCCCTATACTCATCACTCATCAGACCAATGATAGAGTACAATGCCCCATTCAGAATGTATCTGACCCGACACTTGCAGCAGCTGGAGAGGCCACAAAAGTTCCTCACCAAAAGGATAAAGGGTCTCAAAATCTGTCTTATGCTGCCCGACTGAAAGAACTCCAGTTATATTCAGTTGCTTACCGCTTGCTCAGAGGTGACCTATGCCTGACATACAAGGCCATGTCAAACCCAGATTTGATGAACATGCTTCATCTCAAAAAATCTAGATCCCTCAGAGCCACAAGGGCGGGAGACTTAAACCTCGACACAGTTATTAATAGGACGTGCTGGAGGGATAGATTCTTCACCCAAAGACTCCCTATGCTGTGGAACAAAATCCCGGTTTATGTGAGGCAGAGCACCTCACTGGCCTTGTTCAAGAGGAATCTTGACCAATGGATGGGAGATCGCAGATACACCCCAGGGGTTACCTCAGTGTCACTGCTCGACAGAGGCACAGCAAAATAATGGGCATAGTTTCTCCAAACTAAAGGGGTGGCGTAAGCCACAAAACTATGGGCTAGGCTTATAAATGCCCTTGGGCAGATAGCCTAGTATGATCCTATGAACCTATGAACCTATTGTGTAATACCTGATGATTTGCACCTACATACATCACTTTCACTGCATTAATATGACTAGTGTAGTACCTTAGGGGTTTCACCTACATATCGTACTCTTCACTGTGTTAATATAACTATTGTAGTAACTTAGGGGTTGTACCTACATACTGTACTCTTCACTGTGTTAATATGGCTAGTGTAGTATCTTAGGGGTTCCCCCTACACACCGCACTCTTCACTGTGTTAATATGACTAGTGTAGTACCTTAGGGGTTGCACCTACATACAGCAGTCTTCACTGTGTTAATATGACTAGTGTAGTATCTTAGGGATTCCCCCTACATACAGTACACTTCACTTTGTTAATATGACTAGTGTAGTACCTTAGGGGTTGCACCTACATACCATAGTCTTTACTTTGTTAATATGACTATTGTAGTACCTTATGGGTTGCACCAACATACCGCACTCTTCACTGTGTTAATATGACTAGTGTAGTACCTTTGGAGTTGCACCTACATATCATACTCTTCACTGTGGTAGTATGACTTGTGTAGTACCTTAGGGGTTGCACCTACATACCGTACTCTTCACTGTGTTAATATGACTAGTGTAGTACCTTAGGGGTTGCACCTATATACCGTCCTTTTCACTGTGTTAATATGACTAGTGTAGTACCTTAGGGGTTGCACATACATACCGCACTCTTCACTTTGTTAATATGACTAGTGTAGTTCCTTAGGAGTTGCACACACATACCGTTCTCTTCACTGTGTTAATATGACTAGTGTAGTACCTTAGAGGTTGCACCTACATACTGTACTCTTCACTGTGTTAATATGACTAGTGTAGTACCTTAGGGGTTGCACCTACATACCGCACTCTTCACTGTGTTAATATGACTAGTGTTGTACCCACATACCGTACTCTTCACTGTGTTAATATGACTAGTGTAGTACCTTAGGGGTTGCACCTACATACAGTCCTCTTTACTGTGTTAGTATGACTAGTGTAGTACCTTAGGGGTTGCACCTACATACCGTCCTCTTCACTGTGTTAATATGTCTAGTGTAGTACCTTAGGGATTGCACATACATACCGTAGTCTTCACTTTGTTAATATGACTAATGTAGTACCTTAGGGGTTGCACCTACATACAGTACTCTTCACTGTGTTAATATGATTAGTGTAGTATCTTAGGGATTGCACCTGCATACCGTCCACTTCACTGTGTTAATATGACTAGTGTAGTACCTTAGAGGTTGCACCTACATACCGTCCTCTTCACTGTGTTAATATGTCTAGTGTGATGCTTAGGGGTTGCACCTACATACTGTTCCCTTCACTGTGTTAATATGACTAGTGTAGTACGTTAGGGGTTGCACCTACATACCGTACTCTTCACTGTGTTAATATGATTAGTGTAGTACCTTAGGGGTTGCTCCCACATACAAATTCTCTTCCCTGTGTAATATGAATAGTGTAGTACCTTAGGGGTTGCACCTGCATACCTTACTCTTCACTGTGTTGATATGACTAGTGTAGTACCTTAGGGGTTGCACCTACATACTGTACTCTTCACTGTGTTAATATGACTAGTGTAGTATCTTAGAGGTTGCACCTACATACCATACTCTTCACTGTGTTAATATGACTAGTGTAGTACCTTAGAGGTTGCACCTACATACCGTACTCTTCACTATGTTAATATGACTTGTGTAGTACCTGAGGGTTTGCACCTACATACATCACTTTCACTGCATTAATATGACTAGTGTAGTACCTTAGGGGTTTCACCTACATACCGTACTCTTCACTGTGTTAATATAACTATTGTAGTAACTTAGGGGTTGTACCTACATACTGTACTCTTCACTGTGTTAATATGGCTAGTGTAGTATCTTAGGGGTTCCCCCTACACACCGCACTCTTCACTGTGTTAATATGACTAGTGTAGTACCTTAGGGGTTGCACCTACATACAGCAGTCTTCACTGTGTTAATATGACTAGTGTAGTATCTTAGGGATTCCCCCTACATACCGTACACTTCACTGTGTTAATATGACTAGTGTAGTACCTTAGGGGTTGCAACTACATACCGTACTCTTCACTGCGTTAGTATGACTAGTGTAGTACCTTAGGGGTTGCACCTAAATACCTTACTCTTCACTGTGTTAATATGACTAGTGTAGTACCTTAGAGGTTGCACCTACATACCGTCCTCTTCACTGTGTTAATATGACTAGTGTAGTACCTGAGGGGTTGCACCTACATACCACACTTTCACTGTGTTAATATGACTAGTGCAGTATCTTAGGGGTTGCACCTACATACCGCACTCTTCACTGTGTTAATATGACTAGTGTAGTACCATGGGGGTTGCACCTACATACCGAACTCTTCACTGTGTTAATATGACTAGTGTAGTATCTTAGGGGTTCCCTCCTACATACTGTACACTTCAGTGTGTTAATATGACTAGTGTACTATCTTATGGGCTGCACCTACATACTGTAATCTTCACTGTGTTAATATGACTAGTGTAGTACCTTATGGGTTGCACCTACATACCGCACTCTTCACTGTGTTAATATGACTAGTGTAGTACCTTAGGGGTTGCACTTACATACCATACTCTTCACTGTGTTAATATGACTAGTGTAGTACCTTAGGGGTTGCACTTACATACCATACTCTTCACTGTGTTAATATGACTAGTGTAGTATCTTAGTGGTTGCACCTACATACCTTACTCTTCACTGTGTTAATATGAGTAGTGTAGTACCTTAGGGGTTGCACCTACATACTGTACTCTTCACTATGTTAATATGACTTGTGTAGTACCTTAGGGGTTGCACCTACTTACCGCACTCTTCACTGTGTTAATATGACTAGCGTAGTACCTTAGGGGTTTCATCTACATACCGTCCTCTTCACTGTGTTAATATGATTAGTGTAGTACCTTAGGGGTTGCACCTACATACCCTAGTCTTCACTTTGTTGATATGACTAGTGTAGTACCTTAGGGGTTGCACCTACATACCGTCCTTTTTACTGTGTTAATATGAGTAGTGTAGTACCTTAGGGGTTGCACCTACATACCGTCCTCTTCACTGTGTTAATATGTCTAGTGTAGTACTTCGGGGTTGCACCTACATACCGTTCTCTTCACTGTGTTAATATGACTAGTGTAGTACCTTAGGGGTTGCACCTATATACCGTACTCTTCACTGTGGTAATATGACTAGTGTAGTACTTTAGGGTTTGCACCTACATACCGTCCTCTTCACTGTGTTAATATGACTAGTGTAGTACCTTAGGGGTTGCACCTACATACCGTACTCTTCACTGTGTTAATATGACTAGTGTAGTACCTTAGAGGTTGCACCTGCATACCGTACTCTTCACTTAAAGTCAGTGGTGGCAGTGAGAGATGTGAAAGAGTCTAAGGAAGGGTCTGGAGTGAGTGGCTATGTGAGCTGAAAGACTGCAGCGGAGGTTTAGTACAGTTGAATGCAGACTTCTTGATCTGGCCCACTTCCACCCTCCTCAGAGGTAAATTACTCATTGGGAGGAGTGGAGCTTATAGCATATGAGCAGGAAAATGTGCTTTGAGATGCCGATTATCCGTGCATGGGACCGCTGGTGGTAAAATAAGACAATATTAGTAGCCAACAGTATGCTGATATGCACAATCAGGGAGGTCGACTCTAGAAGCAAGGAGGCAGTGCTTCTGCTGTACTTGATCCCTGGTTAGGCCACAACTTGAATACCATGTTCTTTTTTTTTAATATCTTTATTAATTAATCACATTTTAAACTGCAACATCGGGTTACATACATTAAGAGAGAAGAAAACAAACCATAAAAACAACTTCCTTTGTTATTTTAATCCAGTATATACTTATATTTTTTTTAACAAAGTTTATTATATTCAGCATTATATAGACTGATCTACAACTGATTTCCCTAAAACCTGTCTCCTTCTCCTGATTTTTTTTCTGCATGAATTGTTACCATACATTCTATTTATTTCTATAAAATATGTTCCTTCTCTTTCCTGAAGAGCTCACCTCCAGCTCTAGTATTTCCTTTATAATATTCCAAACTTCTGCTATGTCTGACAATGAGTTTAAGTTCCATTTTGGAATGTTTGTTTTTTGGAACCAATAGCATTACATTTAGGAAGGCGTTGCTGCGTTTCAGCATTCGTTTCCTTATTCCAGCTGAAAGAATCATTTCCTTCATTACCATTTGTTCCCCAAATGTATGCCAAAGCACTCAGCATGTGTTTTTAATATGCTAAACCATCACACCCCACCAAAATGTTTTTGTTACTTTTCTCTTCCCCACTGCATTTCTAGCATTTGCTGTGTACCTAAGGGAAAAAAATCATCTGACATATTCTTGGGGCATACAAATATCCATGCAAACACTTCACGGAAAAATCCTACATCATTTGAATTTTATTGGAAAACAACCAACATAGGGGAAGGCTCCAGGTTGAAGAACAGCCTTTAATGAAATACACACAAGCCCTTTCACCAAATGCTTCTTCAGGTGTAACATAAAACTGAATACCTAAAATACCATATTTAACTATTAAGGTAAAATCACATGACAAAATTCATTCAAACACTATAAGTCAAAATATATAAAAATATATCAAAATCTGTGCATACATCATATTAAAACAAATGTATGTATGTGATCATGAAGGTATTGTCTAATCATATTTCCAGTATTATAGCCATCTCATAGTATTCACTTTCTACGTAGCAGTCTGTCTTTCAAAGCAGGTCTTAATGGTATACAATCATTCAAGCTATGTCCAGCATTTGCTCTCAGCCTTATAATCCACTGAGCTTCCATTTCTTCCGTCTTCAGTCTCATATCTCCTCCTCTCTTATTGCCATAATTGATTCCTATAACCAAAAAACTAAAACTACGTGTAATATCCATATTGGGGACATGTTTTGCTAATGCATTAAACATGCTTTTCTTGTCTATGTGATATATATGTTCCCTGATCATGTCTTTTAGCATCCTGTCAGTCTTCCTGACATAAAATGTACTGCATACTTTACATACAGCTAAGTATATTACATGCATGCTAGTACAGGTAGCCCTGATGTTAAAGCTATATTGCTCTCCTGTATCTGGATGCAAAAAGCTGGAACTACTATTGTTATATAGACAAAAAGAATACTTCCTACAGGGAGTAGTTATCCCTTGTACAACCGGCCTGTTATCATCCCTTGTAATACAAAGTCGTCTCTTCAATGACTTCTTATTTCTAAAAATGAACTGGGGTATGGGGTCCAAGTATTTACTAACTTGCTCATTTGTTGTTAAGATATTCCAGTTTTTCCTGACAATACTTGTGTACTGACTAACATTCCTTGAATAACAGAATGACATTCTTAAATCGTTGCTCTGTCTCCTCAAATTGTGACTACTGTCATCCTGTATATGTTCAGAGAAATAAGGTTAGGCTCTAGTACTTCTCATGTTTACCACATTCTCTATATTCTTCTGTATCATGTCTTTATCATCTCTATGTACTAACTCAGTACTAGTAGCATTAATCTGTTGTTGGAAATCTTCCTCCCTCACATTAAGTCTAGAGGCCCTATATAGCTGGTTTTGGACAATGTTCCTTAAAATGTATTGTGGATGCATACTTTCTCTACTAAGTAGGTGATTGACTCGACATTGTTTCCTATGAAGTCTAGTACCAAGCAAGTTCCTATCATCCCTAAAAATAGTCACATCTAGGAAGTCTATGTTCGTATAAGTCCATTTCACAGTAAATGCCAAAAACTGGGTGGATCTGTTAAGGAAGTCAACGAACTCCATCAGAGTTTCAGATGTGCCCTCCCATAATAAAAAGAGGTCATCTACGAATCTTTTAAAAAACAAAATCTGCTTATTAAATGGACCTCCTACTACGTGTTCACCCTCCCAAGTGGCCATCACTGCATTTGCGTAGTTATTCGTGCATGAAGTGCCCATTGCTACGCCATTAACTTGTCAATAGATGGATTCTCTAAACATGAACACATTATTCTGTAATACCAAACGTAGCAACTCTCTCATTTGTGCGATCTTAGTACTGTTCTTGCACGAATCAGATTCCATATATTTAATTAAATACTCTATACCCAAATTATTGGGAATTGTGGTAAATAATGAGACTACATCTAATGTGACTAATATCACATGATTTCCCAAACTATTCTCCATTGTGCATGCATACAAATCCCTGAGGAAGTGTTCTGCATCTCTCAATATATGTTCTGATTTATCCAAAAGGGGTCTCAAGCTCTTCTCAATATATATGGATATAGGCTCAGTGCACCAGTTTGCCCTACCCACTATCGGTCTCATTGGGGGGGGGGTCTAGATTGTCCTTATGTACTTTTGGTAGTCCCTGAATTATAGGTATGGAGGGGTGGGGCACAATAAAATACTGACATAAGCTCTCATCTGTCATTCCCAACAATTCAGCTCCCTAATTTCAGAGTCTACCCTCATGATCATTCCATTAACCTTCATTTGTGTAATCAATGTATAAAAATCTTTATTACTCAACATTAGGTACATAGCATGATCATATTTATCCCTGTCTAACACTACTATTTGTCCAGCCTTATCGGCCGGCCGAATCATAATTTCAGTGTTCTGTTTTAGATTATAGAGAGCAAAATACTGCACTTTTGTCAAATTAAAACACTTATACCTCTTCCTATTAAAATGCTGTTTATAGTACAAACCATACACATCATTTATGCATATTTGCTCAAACGCACAATGGATTCAGTTTGGGTATAAAAGCACTCGGTTTCTTAAATAAACTCTGATTAGTATTCATAGTGTCACATCCAAAAGTTAATTTGAGCATTAAATTACGAGTGAGTTGCTTAATGTCAAATATAATTTCAGAAAGGTCTGAATCAGTGCTTGGTATAAATGATAACCCTTTATTTGATACAAAAATCTCATCCTCTGTTAAACTATGCATATACAGGTTTAGCACTAAGTCTTGACATTGAGGAAAGCTTTTTTGATACTATAAGGGCTCACCGCTGCATCCTCGTGTTTCCGCATGTTTCGTGCTAAACTCCTGTCTATCTGTTGGCCTCCTCCCCTTGGATTTTATTGTTTACCTTGGAGCCCTACATATTTCTTACCTTTGTTCCTTTGTAAGTTGCCTTTCTATTCTCCTTTTTCAAGCTTTTCTAACCTCCTCTGAATATGCCTGATAGTCATCATGCAGTGCTGCATATCATAGGATCACAGGATGTTACTAGGCCCATACAAGCCTAGCCAAAGGTTTAGCCCATGTCTAAACAAGTCAGCACCCGATGCCCCTGTCCAGCAGGGACATGGATGGAATCCCAGGGATGCATTTTCTATTTCCCATCCAGTTATCCAGGTTGTGCTTAAAAAGGGGTAAAGAGGTACACTGCTTGATGTGGAGAGGAAGTCTACTCCACAAATGCCCTACTAATGATCCTCCTTCCTTGCCAATAACCCTTTAGTATCACATATACTGTATGGCATATTAGGTCACCCCTGAGAAGTGACTCTGTGTCCAGTAGGCCTACCTGGCTAACAAATGGGTATTATTATTATTATCATTAATAATAATAATAATAATAATAATAATTTCCTCTTATATCACCACTGGAGCCATCTCATAACAAGTATTGTTCATTTTCATTGTTCCTGATATTCTGCTGAATGTCCACTCTAAAATCATTTTTATTTATAAAAATCATATGCTTATTTCTATCCAAAAGTGTATCAACATCGACACCCTTTTCCCATTTTCTACATGGGGTAAAAACATGTGTATCCTATAACTTTATTTGCACCGTATACTTCTTAATATAATTCAGCATTCTTCACTTTTTATGTTTACCTGAAAGGTCATTTACATTTCATGTTAATACTTATAAAGCAGCCATTCTAACAAAAAGCTATTACTGTGAGACTTACAAGATAGCCACATATTAATCAACAGCTTACTTTCAGCTCTTTCAGTGTGAGAAACTGAGAAAATAAAGTGCCATTGAAACTATTTGGTAGAATTCAGTTACTGGATAGTAAGTATACTCCCTGGAAGTCAGTAGAGAAGAAAATTGGAAAATCTGAGAAAAAATCAAGCAGAAATGGTGAAGAGAAAACACTGGCTGGGAAGAATCCTGCAGTGGTTCAGCAAAAAGCAGTTCATGCTGTAGCTTTGGTTCAAGAGATGACTTCCAGTAATTTAGATGGAAAAATAAATCAAATATACTTAGAGGTTATTAAATTAAATGAAAAGGTTGAAGGAAAATGTATCAACTCAAATAATAAAAGGCTGGAAAATTAGAAAATGCTTTAATTAGCTAGTCAGATGAACTGACAAAACTGAAAAAAAATCAAAGATTAAAAAAAAGACTGATTAAGTATGAAGCTTCTCAAGTGGAATGGTTTAAAAAATAGTAATTAGAAGAGAGAGTGCGCAGAGAAATTTTGAGATTTTCTGCTATCCCAGAGAAATGAAGGAAAAAAATGTATTGATTTTATGAAAACAAAAATAAGTAACTAGACTGGTTTTCCACAGCAGGATTTGTTAATTGAAAGGACACATCAAGTGCAGGCTCCAAAACTGACCACGAGGAAGCAGAGAGTTGATCTTGACAAAGCTGTGGCAGAAGAGAAAATATTAAACATTGGAGACAGCAAATTTAGGAAGAGCAGATGGCTGTAACTAAGAAAATGATTTTTTGAGCTGGGGCACAGGATCTGAATTGCCTAGACATAGTTAGGCTTTATACGTTTAATTCTGTTGGCTGCCAAAAAAAGCAATTACTGGAAAATAGAGATAAAAATTTAAACCAACTGCATTTGAAGTATTAAATATTGTAAAAGAGATATAAGAACTGGAAGAGGGATCTTTAGAAAAGGGAAGAAGAAAACTACATAGAAACAAATGGAATTTTTGGAAGCAATACATAAAGAATAACGTTTAGGAGGAGTGAGGTTTAAGGGACATTAGGAACTGTAAGAGCTTTGGAATGTTGGCTTGAAAGACAGTTGTTATCAAGAAAGAAATAATGTATAATGTGTGTAAATGGAAAATGTTAATCTGGTTTGTTTTCTTTTCTATTAATGAATGTAAGTGTGTCTATGTCTTAAGTGATATTTTAATAAAGATGTTAACAAAAGCTATTACTCCAGCATTTTATACATGGCAGACTTTTTGAATATATGTTTTCATCTTGCAGCTTACATATAAGAGATACAAGCAGTTAACATGCTTTTAGTCCTTTAGTTTTATACATAGGTCAGGCATATTTTATCAACCAGAGAAGTTGTAGAAAGTAATTAATAAAGAGCTGAAGCATTTTATCTGGGAGGGGAAGACAGCAAGAGTCAAGTGGGATAAGCTGATTTTTCCAATAAAACAAGGTGGATTGGAGTTACCTGATTTGAAGGGGTATTTCAGAACTGCACAGTTAAGGCTCCTACAGACAGCATAAACAGAAATGTAAAATTCAAAGTGGAAAGGGATGATGATGAAACAGCAGGAAACTCAAGAAACAATGAAAGACTGCAATTTTGCATACAGATCCTTAAGGAGAATAACAATAACCACACAGAATATTATATTCATAAAGTAGCAGAACATATGCTAAGAACTAAGCCAACATGGGAATGGAGAAAGGAGATTCTGTCGATAGGGATAACTGCAATTAGGGATACAGACAATAGGCAAGAAGGGGCTGGAATTTATTGGAGAAAACTGAGAAAAGATCCAAGGTATTAGGAGCAAATAATTAGAATGGGAAAGGTACTAGAATGGGAAGAGGCCAAGAATGTATTTGGACTGCAGGCTGCAGAGTGGCTTCCCTATGAAAGATTGATATCAGAGTGTAGGCAAAGAGAGAGAAATAGGGGTATCCTATGTGAAAGACCAGAACTGGCCGAGTTTTTAGTAGAATCTAGAAGAGAAGCTGCTGTTAAAAAAGAATAATTAGTAGAGCATATAAAATATTGCATGATAACTATAAGAATGAATCGGAGGAGGTTAGAGAGAATTGGGAAGACAGATTGGATAAGCAATTCACAAAGAAACAATGGGGGATGCATGTATGTCTTCCAAATATGCAACAAAGTAGTAGACGATTTAGGATCTTTGCTTGGCAGTGTTTACATAGGTATTTTTAAGCCTCATGTAGATGCAAAATAATTTTCCTTAGGTAGACAGCAAATATTGGAGGTGTGATGGAAAAGAAAGAGGTAATTAGGGACATATTTTCTGGGAATGTAATGAGTTGGCATTCTTAAAAAATTCTCTGCCGACTATTCTGTCAGAAATACTGGGTGAGAAAATTGGTATGACCAAGGCAATTTTTTTTTTGAGCTGTGATACAGATTTGGAATTGCCTAGACATAGTAAGGCCTTGCTGAGTCTAATTATGCTGGCTGTCAAAAAAAAAAAAAAAAAGAAATCAAAGTCTAAACCAACTCTACTAAAAGTAGTGAATATAGTAACAGAGATAAAACATGTGGAAATTGGATATTTAGAAAAGGGTAAGAGCAAATGACATAGAAAAATGGAAATTGTGGGAACAATACATGCAAACGAGGAATGAGGTTTAAAAGAAGGCTGGATTTGAATGAGCTATGTAATATCTGACTAACAGTGACTGGATAGATTATAAGTGATATATGTTTGCAACTAAAATTATGTCAGTATGGTTTGTTTTCATTTACATAAATGTATGAGTGCCTATACCATAAATGATAATTTAATAAAGATGCTTCTTATTCAATAAAAAAAAAGAATATAAATATATGCCAATGTAATCCTCCTCCCTTGCCAGTTGCCCTTTAGTACTACAAATCTACCATTGTTATCTTTTTATCCTTTTCTACTACTGTTGGAGCTATTCTTGCAATTAATAAAAGCACTCCTCTTTTTTCTTTGTCCCATCCTGAAAACATTTCTTTATCAAATTCACATGCTCATGTCTTTCCAAATGTCTCTCATGTAGCATAATTATTTGCACTCTATATTTTTATATAGTTCACTACTCTTTCTTTTTTGCATATATCTGTGAGACCATTAACATTAAAAGATAATACAGAAAGTGTCATTACATCAAAAAAGTTATTATTCCAACCTTTTATGTGCAACAACTTTTTAAGTATCTAGTTCTAGCTTTTGTGTTACATGCATGTTTGGCAAGTTGATCATTTATACAGTTGTTTCTTGTGATAGCTATTTCAGCCTATGTCACACCTTACAACACTTTTTGTTTTACTGAAAGCCCTCAACATACACTCCTAAAACCTATTAACTCAGTACTAACACCTAAAACTGTGCACATGTTTAAATACTTAAGTTGTACCCACCTAATAGTAACAATTGTCCCAAACTTACAGCCACACTCATAGACTTGGGTTAATCTAAAAGGAAGGTTAGCCACGCTAACACTCATGGTACAGTCTGTGCTTCTCCTAAGTGTTGCCTAGTTTTGTCTTATCTTTATTGCTCTCCCAGATTGAGAAAACACTTGAATGCTTTCAGAAAACATTATATCCTAGCCTTTGAAAGAAAGCTTGTTCTTTATCAGATTTCTGTGGCAACACGAGAACCAGCTACAGAGTTGCTTCTATAAGCATTTATTTACTAGAGGAAAGCTTTATTGTATTCAATGTTCTTTTTTATTTATTTGCTTTCTCTTAAAAAAAAAATTCTAGATGCAAGAATGAGAAAAAGCACATACTTTTTTTCTTTTATCATGCTCTTTTGACAAGCCTTTTCTTCTTTTTTTGTTTATGTTGCAGTGCCTGCATTTCCTAAACTGAAGAAGAAGAAGAAGAAGAAGAAGGGGAAAACAGGGGCACCTATTTACTTTAGTATCCCTGCTACACTTGAAAATAACTGAGAAAATTTTACTTTATACCATGCAGATTATCATGCACTATAAAAATAGTACTGTTAAGAGCAAGATTTAGTTTTGCTTACAGTTAACTCTCTTCCTTCACTTCCCCTTTTCTATGTGTTCTTCCAAATGTTAATGACATGACGTAGGGCATAGACTATAGAGTCTCCTACAAGTTTAACAAAGTCAAAAAAGTCCAATATTTCCAGGTTTTCTTGTTCTGTCATGCTTCACAAATACAATTAATGATTTGTAATACCACATTTATTTGTCAATTTCTGAGTTGATGGTTTTATTATCTCTATCTTCCAAATCCAGTCTCTGTTTCATTTCCAATGTACAGTCTGTTCTTCTAGTCTCTTGTGTTTTTTTCTGTTTCTCAAGTATTTTCCATTGAAATATTGGAAACAGTTTCACTGGCACATTCTCTCTGTGGTCTTTATTACCAGAAGAACAAGAAGCAGAATATCCTTCTGTTTTGCAGCTCACTTTTTATTGGACAAGGTTTTGTATTTTCTCCTTAGCATGTCCTACATCAAAAAATGATTTTGTCCCTCCAAGAAATTATATTCTGAAGATAGCTGGGTACAGCAGTTTGAATCTCACACTTGCTTCTTGATATTCCCTGATTAGCAGAATAACTTTACTCCTCTTCTGCCTGGTGTACAGATAGGAATTATTTTCCACAAACACTCTACTATCTCCCAGTTTTAGTACTTTGTCCTTCTGCCAAGGTTTTGTCAGAATCATCTCATTGCATCTTTACTTTTAAAGGTCTAAGTTACTATCTCATGGCCAGGTTTGGAGCATACACACAATGTGCCCTTTCAATTAACAACTCTTGCTGTGGAATACCAGTCCAGCTGCTTATTTGTGCTTTTATAAAAATTAATACAGTCTGTTCCTTCCTGGTTCTCTGGTATAGCAGAAAATCTCAGATTTTCCCTACATGCTCTGTTCTCTAATTTTATTTTTTTAAACATCTCTTCTTGAGCATTCTCATATTCAGCCAGCCTTTTTTTTCATTTTGACCTCTGATTTTTGCCATTTTATCACCTCATCTGAATATCTATTTAAAGCTCCTTCCATTTTTTCCAGCCTTCTGTTATTGGAGTTGATATACTCCATCAGTGGTTCATTTATTTTAATCAGCTCTGAGAACATTCAACTTATTTTTTTCCTTTTAGTTACTGGAAGTCATGTGTTGTACCAAAGCTGGAGCTTGCAGTGCTTTTAGCTGAACTGCTGCAGACTTCATCCCAGTCAGTGTTTTTTCCTCATCTTTTGTGACTGATTTTCTTTCAGCTTTTCTGAATTCCTTTTTTTGCTGGCATTCAGCCAGTGCACTTACCAGCTAGTTACTAGCTAGTTACTAGCTAGTTACTGAAATTTACCCAAAAATATGAGTTTACTCTCTTCTGAATTTCTATTTCACACTAGGAGAGCTGAAGTTAAGCGTTTACTCAATGTGTAGTTATCATGGAAATGCCACTATTCACCTGTATCTTGTCAATGTTTTTGTTTTTTCACTACTGTGTGTTCAGGCAATCATTTTTCTCATTGTGTGTTTAAATGATTCATTATAATATGTATGCATAATGTGACTTTCTCTATATATGTTGTGGAGCTTTTCTCCCTGGTCCTCTGCTGAAAAGGGATTTTCCACCTAGTGAGACTTTCCTGGACAAGAAAAGCAATAAATAAATACTGGCTTGTTTAACAATTTATTAGTTTCAGCACTAGCAGAACTTTAATCAACCTGTTGCTCAGCTTGCAGCCATCTTGGAAGTCCTGTTGTGTACAGGTATTCAGGTTGCACAGCAGAAAAGTATGAGGGAACTGGAAGGAGTCCAGCAAAAACTCGCTAGAAGGGTGCACTTCATTGAAAAGAAAGCATATAACCAGGGAGTAGAAGAGCTAATGTTCTTCTCTCTTGCGACCAGAAGAGACAGGTAGATAGGAAGAAGGCTGCTCTAAACAGGAAAGACAGAGGGGGCAAATAAGTCACAGTGAGTAGAATGTAGTGACTAATCAATTCTTGGACCAGCAAAAGTACTTTTTTCATGGAAAAGGTTGTGAGTCCGTGGAATGGACTATGAGAATAAGTGATTAAGGTGAAATCCTTGGAGGAACTGAACAGGGTATGGGACAAATGGAGAAGAGATGAAGGGGTTGATAGGAAAGGATGGGAGACAGAATGCTGTATGCACATATTGGGCAGAATATAGATACTTATTGTCATTTTTTGCCATCAAGCAATGTAATGCACTGCAATAAAAAAAAAAAAAAAAAAACAACTAGGCACAAGACCAGCTTTTATAATGGCCATGTTACTGTAAGAGTTAACCTTGCCTTATAACCTTCATTTAGTGACCATGTATCATATAAGGAAAAAAAAAACAAAAAACAAAGAGCTTGTAGATCTGCTAAGTTTCATGGTACACTTGAGTCCCTTGTGGAAGCCACATCCAATGCTGCTTCAGTTTTATTCATAAGGGTTGCACCAGACTTGGACTTCTCTTTTACCAAGTTCAGCACACGGTTTTCTGAGTCTGGGAATCAAGGAGATAGGAGGGGAAGCTTCTGTTAGAAGCAAGAAAATACGTATTCTTTACGTCTGATTGTCCCTCACTGGCCAATACATCACAACCAATACCACTGTTGTTCTCGCTTCTGGTAGACTGCACACTTGCATTTTTGATTTCCCTTCTATTCCTAGTCAGAGTCTTCTGAAGTAGTAAGGTGAATCTTCCATTGGATCTTTCCTCGGCACTCCCCAAGTCCGACAGCCTGGAATATAATGCATTGGTAGCTCAAAAGATTTTATTTTTGCTCAAATAACTAAGGAATTATCACAGGCTAGGAAAGTACTTACTAGGAAATGTATTATAAAAATGTAAATGATTTTCCTTTGGGTAGATAGACAAGAAAAGGGTTCACCATCTTCTTTTATTTGATGACACATCTTACTTTCTTTTGGCTTTGTTTCTCTTCTATTAAGAAACACCCAGGATAAATATTTTTGCATTTCTTGTCGAGTTGCTGAAGTAGCTCTGTACTTATTTTTGGCATTTATTATATATATTATATATATATATATATATATATATATTTTTTTTAAGACATTTATGATATAAAAAAATTATCTGTACATAATGGTCATGTTTTTCATCTAGAGTGCCTATACTCTGTAAATAACTGTTTGACTACATAAATCTCATTTTTGGTAAATAAATGTTTTGACTATATGAAGCTCAGCTTTTTGTTAATTCATCACCTAGAAGTAGAAATGTTATTGCCCTTTTCCTTTAACTAACTGCATATTATCCTTTGTATGTTTCCACGGTTTTACTACCTTATAACGTTGTATAAATTTTATATAACTGACTACTTCTGTGGAGTGTTTCTTCCCAGGCCTCCACTGAAAACAAGCTCTTACAGGCCCAGTGGACTATCCCGGTCATCAAACTGTAATAAATAAATAAAAATAAATATGTCGAGTAGAGGAAGAACTAAGCCAATTCTAGGCCTCTGATTGCTTGTGGAACCTCAAATTGTGCTGTTTTGTCCAACATTGCTCATTCCTTTTTGTTTGTTGATTTGTTTTGTTTGTTTTTAGACAGGTAGCACTCCAGTCAAGCAACTCCTGATCTATTAGATACTACTTTCTCCTCCAGCTCATGGCAGTAAGCAACTGGAGCCATGGATCTGCAGTTTCCAACTGTCTCTGTAGCCAGCTTTATTCAAATGGGCATCCTGAGAGAATGCAATAATTATTTCATGTATACTGACTACCACCTGCTACTTAAACAATCTGTCACAGTGTGTGATGCTATTGGGGCAAAGCTCTCACACAAAGCCACTACAAATAACAAGCAGGATGTCAGCACTAGCCAACATCACACTAAATTGGTCTCAAAGACCTCAGACCAAACACATAGATCTACATATACTGAGGCTCTTCAGTGTAACCTACCTAAACTACAAAAGCCTCCTAGATGTACCCTAAAAACAAGTACAGCCATGGCAAAATGCAGAAAAACACACATCAAAGGCAGCAACCACCATGAAACATATCAGGAGTCACAGAGACTTGGTCCAAAAGCCCATAAGGTAAACCACCACATATACAAATATCCTCATCATAGCTGACGGCATAGTGAGACACACTACTGCAGCACTCACCAGGCTGTGCAAAGGCATGGCACCTGTCATTTGCTTATCAGGTCCCAGGATTCACCACATCACACAAGTACTCAGTTCTCTGCACCACAAGTACTCATATGATACAGTCATTGTACACGTGGGTGTAAATTACTTGAGAAGTACCTCCCTGCACTATATAAAAAAAGACATGATCAAGTTCTTGGAATATGTGTCTGATGAAGGTATGACTCTTGCTCTGAACAGTATTCTACCTGCACCAAGGATGATGTCACAATATGAGCAAAACGTGATTGACTTCAACAACTGGCTTAGAGTTTGGTGTCATTCTAAGGGGGTACAATATATATATATATATAAATATATAAATATATATATATATATATATATATATAAATATATATAAATATATAAATATATATATATATATATCAGCCTGGAAAGAGATAGTAGACAGTTTAAACTGTTTTGCCAAGGATGGCCTGCAACCCCCCATGCTTCCATACATTGTCTAAGACCTTGCCCACTGCCATAAAGCCTTTTTTAAGCAAAGCCATATTCCAATGCTTCCAGTACAACTAAACACAATCTATTAAAAAGCATTAAGGCATTGCTGCTCAGTGCTAGGATCCTAAACAAAAAACTCCACACCCTACAACTGTTTATGGTAGAAATGTAGATATCTGCAATATCATGGATACCTGGTTAAAGATCACTGAAAGCACTCCATCTGTAGAGGACTTCAGTGCTTATCACCAACACAGGCCCACCACATTAGAAGTAGGCACTAAAAGCAGATGTGTCTCTATATTGTTAAAAAAAAATCTCACCTCCATCCTCAACAGATAAGATAATGACTTGGAACTCCTATACACTCAGCTTACTATAAACAACCCCCCTCACTATATCATAGCTAACTACAGGTCCCCTCTGTGTCTCTCTCAGCCCATACATCCTACCTAACTAGTATGGTGTCTCTGTGTATTAAGCCAAGCACCATTCTCCTAGGAGACTTCAACTATTCCACCATCAACCGGGATATTTACATGTTCTCAAATGTATATGTCCAGTGATTTCTGGATTTCATAAATACAAACTCCTTGGACTAGTTAGTCCCCCAACCTGGGGAGTTAAAATCATAGACTTGGTCCTTACCAAAATGGGAAAGCTCTGTTCTCCACCTACTGTAACCTCCTCCCTTTTCAAATTGGACCATAAGTCAGTCACATTTACCTTAAGACTGAAGTCAGATGCATCCTCCAGTAACTCAGTATTTAGAGACTATGCAAAAGACAGTCTATCAAAATTGAGTGATAACCAGACTTAATTCAAATGCCATTTCTACATTGATGATGATTCCACTGCTTATGCAGAATTATTTATTGCTAAGTTCCATGCATGTCTAAATAGTTGAATAGATACATCTGTCCCCCTCAGAAATAAATACAATGCAAAATTCAAAAATAACCCCTCACAGTAGAACACTAGTATGAAATAGTCCTATAAAAACAGAAAAAAGTAATTGCATGCAAAGATAATAGGAACTCTGAATCTTGATCAAATCATTCAAAACTTGATATAAAGTAAAATTAGTCACCCACGTGAAAGATAAGCACAACTCCTTCTGTATCAATGTTAGAAATCTCAGGAGCAATGCCCAGCACTGGACAAAGCTAACAGTAAATGATAACACTTTCTCAGACCCAGAGGACATTGCCGATCTACTAGCGGATGAAGTCAACTCCAAGTTCACTCTCCTCTCACCTCCAGTATTCTCATATAAAATATTCACATCTACTACTCCATCAAATTTCCCAAAAACAAATTCTCAAGACACTATCTTAGGCCAATAATACTACATCTATAGGACAGCTCCATATTGAAATGTCGATGCTCAGAACGCCAAGTGCTGAAATGACAAAAAAAAAAAGAAAAAGAAAACACAGGAGATGAGCAAATTTTTGAAAATCATTCTTCTCCTTTAAACTTCTTTTTTGAAGGGTGCAAGCTGTGCCTGCACCACCCTCTGTGGGGAGCAAGCCTCATACAAATCACAAACTTATATATATCAACTTTGAGATCACCATACCTCAGAGAAAAGGGAATATTCTGAGAAATGGCAGCTCAGACTTAGTATAAGCAAGTCCAGTCTTTTGGCCATTCAGTCTCCATATTCGGGACTATCTCTAGTGGGTCCTAGCATTTCATTTCGGGACTATCTCTAGTGGGTCCTAGCATTTCATTTCGGGACTATCTCTAGTGGGTCCTAGCATTTCAAATGGGTACCCTATGGGGCTGGATACCACAATAGGTTGCCTACTGGTTAGCCTAAAACATGAATTGCCAGGCATACACAGGCTATTCAGAATTACCTTCAAAACAGGCTTTATGCTAAAAGAATGGAGTACAGCAACAGTCATTCCCTTATACAAAGATAGGGATACAGCAGACCCAGGTAATTTTAGACCCATAAGCTTGACCAGTCTCATTTGTAATGCTATGGAAAGGATCATCATGGAACTAATAAATATGGATATAGGTGACCTACAGAGTTTTGACCCAACCCAATTTGGATTTGTTAAGGAGGTCCTGCCTACTTAACCTGGTTGAGTTCTTCAAAAAAAGGAACTGCGGCAATGGATGATGGCAAATCAGTGCACATTGGTTATCTGGACATTGCAAAGTTGTTCAAGTCCATTTCACACTCAGGCATCATAGATAAGCTCTCTGATCTAAATGTTAATCCCTATGTTTGATACTAAACTGTCTCACAAACAGAACACATGAAATAAGGGAGGGATGCTGTACCTCTTCCAAAAGACCTGTCACTAGTAGAGTGCTCCAGGTTTCAGTCCTAGGGCACTTTTCTTTGGTATTTACATCTAGGAAGTTAAAGCTAACATGAAAGTATTGCGACTGACCAGGTTTGCAGAATATTGTAAACTTGGTTCCATCATAAGCTCCCTGAGAATATTAGGAGCCTACAATAGGGCCATTGTCAAACAGTTGATGCCAAAACCTGGACTGAAACTAACTGCCAAAAAATGTATAATCGTATTCTTCAGCAAGCATAGCTTCCTTTGCAACTGTCACATTGACAAAATACCCTTCCTTCAGAAAATTGATCTCCTAGTTGGAAATCTGGGCCCTTATGTTGGCGATGAACTGTCCCCTTTGATCACCAAATATCCACTGTTTTAAGGAAATCCTTTTTCACTGCACAACTTATACCTAAGGGTATGGTATCCAGATCTAGGAATGTAATTGTTACAATGTGCTTGACACTTATTAAGGCAATCACTGAATATAATGCCACTTTAGGTATGCACCTCTCCAAACACCTCAAGCAGCTAGAATGACCAGAGTGTTTCCTCACTAAAAAGAGTCTAAATCATACAAGCTACACAGACCATCTCTAAATCTTGCCTCTCTTCTTGGTATCATGTAGACTACTAAGAGGTGGCCTCTGCCTTATGTATAGAACCTCAACAGCCCCTGTTGTGTCAGATTCATTACACATTCAGAAGTCCAATGATATCAGAAACACCCACTCAAGAGACCTCATCTCTTTTACAAGGTTTTATATGTTTGTTTATTTATGTATTTATTTTTACATCTGTTTAACTAGGGAAGTCCAACTGGGCAAAAAGGGCCCTTTTCAGAGGTGGCCCGGGAGAAAAGCTTCAGCACAAGAAGTGATTATACACACTAGATACAATTATACAGCTCCAGAATAGTCACAGCTATTTACAGTTGACTAGTAGAGTGATGTTAGACACACACTAGTAGAGGGTTTTAATGGCAGTTTGTAAACTGTTCAGGCATTTTTTAAATGATATTAATTAAACAATAATAATGTTTTTTACATTACATTTTACATCTGATCAGACAGGAGTATGGTTGAGGAGAACCAATGGACAGTAGGCAGTACAGTACAGATAGTAATACTATGTCGTAACAGTAGGCAGCACAGTACATATAGTAATACTATGTTGTGACAGTAAGCAGTACAGTGCATACAGTAATACTACGTCATGATGGTAGGCATTATACTACATACAGTAATACTATTTTGTGACAGTAGGCAGTACAGTACAGATAGCAAGACTATGTTGTGACAGTAGGCAGTACATACAGTAATACTATGTCGCGACAGTAGGCAGTACAGTACATACAGTAATACTATGTTGGGACAGGAGGCAGTACAGATAGTAATGCTATGTCATGACAGTAGGCAGTACAGTACATACAGTAATAATATGCCATGACAGTAGCCAGTATAGTACAGATAGCAAGACTATGTTGTGACAGTAGGCAGTACAGTACATACAGTAATATTATGTCTTGATTACAATTAGCCTACTATTTGGCAAACTATTCGATTAGATAACAAAGGAAAAGATGAAGTGAAAAGGTACAAAAAGCTTGGGAGGTATGAGTTTAGAGAGGTGAGTGAAAGGATAGAGACAGGAGAGCTGAGGTTGAGTGTTAAATGGGACGATGAGTGGTTAGTACCCTGTCTATCCTGTTGATGTGCAACTACATATCTAGGATGTTGTGAGGTGCTGCTTCTGGCACGTTTTGAATGCTTGTTGATTATCAATATGTGTGAGAGCTGGTGGAAGGGCACCCCAAAGGCTAGATGTTGATTTTGAGTATAATGAATTCCTGGCCTGTATTTTGTGCTTTAGGAGGATTCAGTCCTTGGAACAGAGAGCTTTGTTAGGGTGGTAGTGTTGGATCATGTTGTTTAGTGCAGGACATTTGTTAAAATTATATATTGTATTATGAGCTAGTACTAGTTGACTATAGTGGAAGTGGCAAGGGAGTTTGTTCCAGTTTAGTTGTTTAAGAGCGTAACAGTGATGACCTCTGTAAAGACAAGTAGCTATTAACAAAGCAGTTTTATTGTACCATTGTTCTAGCTTTATTTGTATTGTGGTTTGCAGATTAGTAAAAAGTAAGAAGACATATAGTAGTGTTGGTTACAGGAAGGCCTTAGCTATGTTTTTTCTAGTTTTATCAGTTAGAAAATGTTTAGTCTTATACAGGAGGCCAAGCTTTTAGTGTTTTTTTTTAATAACAAATTGGAAGTGTAGATCAAATTTTATGTTGTCATCAACAGTGATATCTTAATAGTTTTGCGTTGGGGACCTGTTTGATCAGTATATTATTTATTGAGGTAATTTTGACCATAGATTTGTTATGGGTGTGAATTTTGGGGGTAAAAAAAAGTAATTTTTTTTGTGTTGAGTGAGAGTTGCAAATCATGTAACCAAGATTCTGTGGATATAAAGGATTCTTGTGGTATTTCTTGTATTTGTTTTATGTTGAAGGATGTTTAAAAGAGCACAGTCATCCATGTACTGTACAAGAATGGCATGCTTGGCAGCAGCGAACAGATTACTTATAAATATGTTAAACAGAAGTGGTCCAGGTATGGAGCTTGCAATGGGTTGGAGTTAGGAGAGACCTAATGAGGAGTGTTATTGTATTAGTTTGAGTGTCAGACAGTGCCGAATTCTTTTAACAGTTCAAGGATTTAGGATGATACCAGGTTGTCAGTAGTTCTACTTTTTTTGTGGTATCTGCAAAGTGATGTAGGGTGGCAGTTGTGCTAGGATTAGGGTGAAAACTATGCTGCGTGGGACAGAGAAAATTGTTAGTGTAGTAATTGGATGTGGATGCACATTTCTAGGATTTTAGACAGCAGGGACAGGATTGCAATTGGTCTAAAGTTGGAGTAGTTGGTAGAGGCTCCTCCTTTCTGGAGAAGAATTATACATCTGTTTATTAGTATTGATATAGTATATGCCAGGGCTTCTGCAGTGATTTGTAGGCATTCAGGTGGTCAATTGATTGCTGCAAAACTTGTAGGTTTTTCTTTTAAGAGATTTTTTTTTATTCTTGAGGTTGGGACTCACTTGAATGAGAAGTGGGCTTTCTTATGAATATATGGGTGAGGGGGATTGTAACTGTGTGGTGGGGTAGTCTTTGATGAGTGAGATAATGGATTGCAGAAAGTAGTTATTGATGCTATTTGCGATAACTGCTGAAATGCCTTCAGGAGATGGATTGGCTTGTCATCTGTAACCTGTGTTTATTAGATTTTGGATAGATGACCAGAACTGTTTTGGATAATAAAACATGTTGGAGGGGCAGGTGTGCATCACAGAGAATATCACTTCTATGGAACCATCTTCCCCTTTCTGCAACTTTATGAATATAATATTCTGTACGGCTGTTGCTATTTCATTAAAGATCAACATTCAAAATCCCACTCTCTCCTTATTTTTTTGAATTTTACCTCCTGCTTCATCATTATCCCTTTTCACTTTAAATTATAGCTTTCTACTTGTGTTACGTATAGCAGCCTTAACTGTGTAGCTCCAAAATATCCCTTCAAATCAGGTGATCCTAAACCACCTTGTTCTATTGGAAGAATCAACTTATCTCATTGCCTTTTGCTCCTTTTCCTTCCCAGATGAAATCCTTCAATTTTTTATTAATCAGTTGTTCATAATTTCTTCTTTGGTTGATAAAAATATGTCTGGCCTGTATATAAAACTAAAAGTACTAAAAACATTCTCTGTGCTTTTAACTCGCTATCCATATCCAAAAACAAGTGTTTCATATTTCTCAGTTTTTGTATTATCTTTTTAGTCTCTTCCCATGTATCCTTAGCTACCATAACAGAATCCTTTTTAATCAATATTTTGAAATACTTCATTTTATCATGTCCACATTGTAACAAAGGGAGATACTGCCAATACAGCTATCTGCAATTTTGTAAATAAATGACATGTCATCTGTGAATATCAACATGATTTACATAGGATGCTTGTGTTACAACTGTATTAGAACTGTATGTTATGTGTAAATCAAACTTGTTTGTACAGACGTGTGTTGAAAAAGGTTTTTGCAAAGTGCTTGAAATGTATCCACAGTTTGCCCTACTGGAAAAGAACAGAAATGTATATACACTATTGTAGCTGTTTAAATGTATATATTTTAACAATGGAAACTGGAGCACAGGAGGTTAACTTCAGTCCATCAAAACTTCAGAAAAATGGCTGAAATTAAATTACTTTATGACAGTAAGAGACAGGATGTCTATACTAGGGAGCTCTCTGTGTTGTCTTTAAGGAGAAATAGTTACTTGGCTTGAGATGTGGAGGGATGTAATTGCTTTATGGCTTCCATCATCTGTCAAAGATCTGAGGTCTATGTATTTTCACAGGTAGATGCTAAATACTGCTAGCTTCCAGCAGTGGGGGTTTCACCTGGGATAGAGTCAGATGACAAGAAAGAATGTCATTCTGCAAGCTATTCCAGCAGTAATATTTGAGGTATTAAAGAGTCTCTTAGAGAGACACATCATTCTGTATTCTGTCTTTGACCTGACAACAGCTAGAAGATCCATTCACCACATCTGCCTTGCTCTTAAGTAAGTTAACTAGGTTATAATATAATTATTTTTGATACAGTTAGGAATGTAAGCATGGCTTAATTTAGATATTTTCCTTTATTTATTTGAGACTATCCTACAATGTTGTTTTAAACATTTCCTGTGATTTTGAACTCTGATGTCACTGTGAATATATACTAAGTATTTTCTTGTTCTTTTATTTATTATTAAATATATTTATACCTTTCATTGTGGCTGATTTCTCTAGAGATATTTATGTTCTGAGAGTTCTAGCATATTTATTTGGTGACACTATATGGACCACTCCTAACAGCCTTGCTCTTGGTCAAACTACCAATTGTATTAATATTAATTTTAATAGTACACAGTAAGACTGGACACCCTTTGTTAAGGGCCTTAAAATAGCTGATAAAGAGTTGGCTGGTGGTAGTGATAACTACCTTATAGTCTGTGCAAAACAGGCCATAGCTAATAAACCTGTGCCAGCCATTCCCAGGTGTGTGTATAAATCAAACCTCAAAAAGTGTGTGCGTCAGCTATTTGGGCAGGGACAAGTAGCAGTGGATGGACAGAGAGGGTGCTGAAGGTCTTGGCTTGGTCACTCAGCAGAGATCTCAACTCTATAGCTGTGCCAGTGGAGAGTCTTATTGGGGATATGGAGAAAGAGGGAGAAACCAGCCCCAGACTGACTGTGGTCTCTGTGTGCTCTTAAGGGAAATTGCACTTGATGTAGAAAGCTGCATCAGGAAATACTGTGTGTGTACCTGTTATCCTCCCAATATACGTTCCCTACTGTTGCCAGTGGTGAGGATTGAGGCTTCTTGATTACTGGTCCAGTGGTGGATCATCACACCCATAAATATAGACATTGCTGAACCAATTCATGTGTGGGTACACAGTTTACATCTACCGCTGTTGCTTTATCTTCATTAATTTTATATCTGGAAAAGTCCTGAAACTGTCTCAAAATGTTCCACAACACTGAGATGTCTTTTTCTGGATTTATCAGGTACAAAATAATCACTGATCCATATCTATCAATTTTGGCAACACATTCATCTTTTACTTAGCTATTATAGACATAAACACTTTATAATCAAGGTTTGAAACTGAAATGGGAATATATGAAGGGGTCTAAATTAAATCAGTAAACACTTAAAATAGCAAACACTGATTTATCGATCCATTAAGCACGAAACCTTAAAATCTCGAAGACACAGAACAGTGATTTGTTTTTCGCCAGGAAAAAAAAATCGTTCCACAAAAAAAAAGTTCAAAACACAGAATAAGGGGGGGGGGGCTTCACCCCCACCACTGATTTGGGGGGCTATGCCCCCCACACCCGCCCTTCTTAAATATACCAACTCTGAGATCACACCACAGTAGAGGAAATGGCAAAGTCTCAAAAACGGCCCAGCAATTTATTTTCCCTGGGAAAAAAATTGCTGTTCCATGTCTTTGGGATATTCAGGTTTTGCTCTTAATGGGTCGATAAATCAGCATTCACTATTTTAAGCATTCGTTGATTGAAAGGGAACCCTATATGAAGCTGGGTTTGATGGGTCTTTACCATCTTTAAGTATTACAGCCACCACAGCTTTCTTCCAGGATGTTGGTGCTTCATCTCCCTTTAAAAGACTGTTAAACAAAACCTTCCAGATCTTTATCACCTTCTTCCCTCATAGCTTCCAAACTTCCACAGAAACACCATCCATTCCTGGAGCCTTTCCTGCAGATTGACTATACATCACCATCATACATGTATCTCCCCTGCTCCTACCTTAACTGTACATTGTTGAGTCTCACCCCCCTCTAACTTTGGCGTACTTAAGTCTTCTATAAATACGTCTGTTTTCGCTTTTTCTTGATTTCCACATTCCTCTGTTTTGTACGAATATTCAAAACATTTCCAAAATATCTCTAATACCTCTACAGGATCTTTGGTTACTTTTCTTGTTATAGATTGCCTAAGTTTGGTGACTACCATTTCTACGTTTTGTTCCTAAGTCATTGTGGTAAAAGTTTTTGTGCTCTGGATTTATTATCAAAAACAGTTACTTAACACTAATCTTTCTAAACACATGCATATTATCCAGGTAATCCTTTATTTCTCTTTAACACTGTAATTGTGCCTCTTGTTCTTGTGAGATTCCCCCCTGTTCTGCAATACTTTAATCTTTGTCAACCCCTCTAAATAAATATTGCTAATTCTTAACGATATCTCATTTTCTTTTATTTCTACCATTTCATCCGTTTTTAATTTCCACTTTCATTTTATCCCCTCACTAGCTATAACTTCTGAAGACATTTCTGTCTTCCCTAATAACTTGAATAATTTCCACTACCCATTCCTTAACTTCCCCTCTTTTAACAGGTAGGTGGAGAAGTACCTGTGTCTCATTTTTACTTTTTTCTCTGCATTTTATCTTAGCTGTTACTGGAGTATTATCTTAAACAGTTATTGGATCTGTGTCAAAGTTTTCAATTAAATGCATGCGTTCCTATGAAATATAATTTCTGTTTAGTCTAGGGCAGTTATTGTAATGTGGGGAATAATATATAAATTCACTCTGAGTTCTTTCTACTGAATTCACATCTTCCATAACAAAATATTTTCATAAATATCTTCAGAAATCTACCCTCTGTTTTTATATTTTCCCTTATAGAGCCCCCAGATACATTCTCACTGTTGCAAATTAAGTTCTAATCTCTACCCATAAATAATTCTCCCTGCTGAAAGTCGATTATTTCTCCCCAAATTTTCTTAAGCTCTATTACAGCAGTTTTGGTGGCATATAAATACATGGCAGTGTAATCCTCCTCCCTTGCCAGTAGCCCCTTAGTACTGCAAATCTACCATTATCATTTTTACCCTGTTATATCACTACTGAAGCTCCTCCAGCAGTTAATATAAGTATTCCCCTTTTTCTTTGTTTCAGATATTCTTTTTTCTCTGCATGTTATCTTAGCTGTTACTGGAGTATTATCTTAAACAGTTATTGGATCTGTGTCAAAGTTTTCAATTAAATGCATGCGTTCCTATGAAATATAATTTCTGTTTAGTCTAGGGCAAACAAAAATGTAGCAAAACCACCAATCTCAAAAGCCTAAAAATAGTTACTCTCAATGCCCAAAGTCTAAGAAATAAATCTACTCTATTTCATGCCTGGCTTCACCATAACCTTCCTGACATTGTAGCCATCTCTGAGACCTGGCTAAAACCTACTATATCTGACTCTGAAATCCTTCCCCCTGGTTTTCAAGCCCTTCGATCTGATCGCTTAAACAGAAAAGGTGGAGGAGTAGCCTTGATATTCTCCAATTTACTCCCCATTACTCCTTACCCAAACCCTATTCCTCAGTTTTACAACGCTGAACTACTTATAAGTTTACTACAAATGAATACTCACAAAGTATCTGCTTCATCTCCTCTATATTCCCCCAGGTAACAATGCTATCACCCTTGAAGAAATCCTCCAGTGGATCTCAACTAATATTAACCTAGAGACCTATATTTTAGGGGATGTCAATATCGATTGGAACAAAGTTAATAACCCAAATTCAGCCATAACCGTCAATCTTTACAACTTTACTCAATTAACCAAATCTATTACCAGACCCAACAAGACCAATCCTCCAGGATCCACACTTGACTGGATCTTAGCTACCCACCCTAATAATATCTTGGACTCTGGAATCCTTCCCGACTCTTTCAGTGACCACCTGCCAGCCTTCATCCACCGAGCAACACAGTCTTCCCCCCTCCAGCATCAATACCTACATACACAAAACCTTACTCACTTTAATCCTGTTACCTTCTCTAATACCCTCAAACAAACTAACTGGAATAATCTAAAGTCTTTACCACTTGATAGTGCCGTTGAAACTTTTAACTCTACCTTCCTAAATATACTTAACACCCAAGCACCTCCACGAACCATAAGAATCAAATCTAAATTCACACCATGGTTAACTAGAGAAACCAAAAAACTCATGCGACAGAGAGACAAATGCTGGAAACTATCTCAGCATAATAAACATCCTGAGACCCTACTTCAATATAAACAACTCAAGAACCTTACTAAAAGACTTATATACAAAGACAAACAATCCTACTACATGACTCTCCAAGCCAACCATTCTAATAACCCCAAACAATTTTGGAAGTCCATAAATTCTCTTCTCAACCCAGGCACCAAAAATAATCCTTGCCCTGATACTACCAAATCCGACACAGAAATTGCTACTCTGTTCAACTCCTTCTTTATTAATTCTATAGCTGAACTAAATACATCCTTCCTACCAACCCATCCTCACAGTTCTGTCACTCTACCCCAGCCTCTAAACCCAACCCTCCCACCACTTTTCAACTCAAACCAGTCTCTACCTCATATATAAAACAACTTCTCAGCAAACTGAAACCTTGCTCAAATGCCCCAGATAATATTCCATCTAAATTCTTACAAATTGCTGCAGATGGAATCGCTCTCCCCATTAGCATCCTAATCAATCGATCCATACAGGAATCATATGTCCCTAAGCTGTGGCGTACTGCCTTTATACACCCCCTTCATAAGGGTGGTATAAACAATAATACCTCAAACTTTGGTCCCGTAGCCATCCTCTGCCCAGTATCAAAAATACTGGAAAAATGCGTTCATGTTCAACTAATGCTTTTCCTTACTAAAAAACACCTCCTCTCTCACACTCAACATGGTTTCCGTCCTGGCCATAGCACTATAACTGCTCTACTTTCATTCCTTGATATAGTCAATCATGCTCGTGACTCTGGCAAAATAGTTTCAACAGTCCTACTTGATCTCTCTAAGGCTTTTGACACTGTCTCCCATACTCATCTCCTTAGTCACCTCTCTAACCTTAACCTCTCTGACAATACATTATCCTGGTTCTCAAGTTACCTTTCCAACAGATCCCAAGCTGTAAAATGGAGAAAAGGCACCTCTAACTTCCTTCCTACCCCACTGGAGTTCCCCAAGGTTCCATTCTTGGCCCCATGCTTTTCAATATCTTCATCAATGACTTCCACTCTGCTATCCCAAATACTGATATCGGACTCCACCTTAATCTGCTGTGCCACCAATCTCCCTGAACTTCTAGCACACACTCAAAATGCCTTCTCTGCCACTGAGAACTGGATGCTCCATAATCACTTATCTCTAAATGCTAACAAATCTAAAATACTACTCTTCCCGCTACAAAATCCTTCCCTCTTGACAAAAGACCTTCAAAATTAGAAGCCTTAAAATTCTACCATAGAAATTGTCCCATGCCAAACTTCTTGGGGTCACTATCGATGAAAACCTAAAATTTGACATCCATGTTCAACTCAACATTAAGAAAACACATCAAAAACTTGGCCTGTTATACAGAAACTTCCACTATCTCTCTCCTGCTTCTAGACAAACGCTTGCCACTACCTATCTTCTTCCCTCACTAATGTATGGTGCCCCTCTATTAACTAACTTATCCACCTCCACCTCCTCAAAAATGGAAAGTTGTTATAACAAAATTTCTAAATTCACCACCAAAGCCAAATACTCCTCCCATCATTGCTCTGCCCTCCAGTCACTGAACTGGCTAGAACTCCCCAACCTTCTAGACTACCTCCAACTAACCACTGCCCACAGGCTATTATTTAGCCCCTCTAAATGTCCTGCACTATCCAACATCCTTCAACCATATACCCTAATAGGCCACCGTTCAGCCCACCTAAACCTACTCAATGTCCACAAACCAAAACGACCTCCCGGCAGCACCTCCTTTCTTTTCCTTAGCCAAAAGTGGAACTCTCTCTCCTTCTTTAAGATTGATACAAAATCCTAATAATTTCAAAAATTACTCCATTCCTACCTGTTTTCTAAGTGGAAGTGCAACTGCACTTTCCCCACCTAGCCCCTCACTGTACATATTAACAGTAATGCTATTCAATTTCTTACTACTATCAACCTTGTTCATATCTACTTATTGCTACTGTTGTCCTGTGTATATATGTAAATACTGTAAATAGTTTGCTCTCCCTTTATTCCCCTCCCTAAAACCTATGCTTGCTCTACCACTCTGCCATTACTAGAATCAGACTCTTTGTAATCTTTTAATCATCCATTTCAAGATATAAATAATATGTTATGTAAACACCATTCCTTTTATTACCTCTGTATCAAAAATTACCAGCATTCATACCATGTAGACTGACGGTTGCATCCTTATGTATCTGTACCTTGAATCTTATGTTTATTTTTATCTTTTGTATTTTGTATTTTGTTTTATCTTTGTATTTTGTAATGTGGAGCTTTTCTCCCCGGGCCTCCACTGAAAATGGGCTCCTGAGCCCAGTGGACCTCCCCGGTCATCAAACTGAAATAAATAAATAAATAAATAAATATTCCACTGAATAACCATCCTGAAATCCTTTCTTTATCAAATTCACATTATTATTTTTTCTAAATGTGCCTCCGGTAGCACTGCAATTTGCATTCTGCATTTATTAATATAACTCAATACTCTCAACGTTTTCACCTGTGAGGCCATCGCATTGCTAATTTTTGTATAGTCACTGTTATCTCTTGGGTCCACTCTGAAAACTAGCACTTACTCAGCAGGGCTAATCTGGTTACCAAATACAAATAAGGAAAGAATATTCGCATGAGATTATTGACATGAAGACCAGCAGGTTATAATCCTGTGAACCTAGGAGCTGTAAAGTCCCTACGTACGTGTTTATAAGCTATCGCAGCATGCCTGCATACTCACTTATCATTACACTACAGCTTACTTATCCACATCCTCCACAACCATCACATCATGCTTGCTTTACTACCTGTCACTCAGCACACAGAATACCTGCTCACCTGCCCATCATACACCTCAACATGCTTACCTGTTACCACATAATGCCTACCTACCTGTTCATCAAGCAACATAGCATGTTTACCTGTCATTCACCACATAATGCCTATCCAACTGTCTATTATATACTACAGCATACTTACCTGTCACTCTTCACAGAATGCCTACACACCTACTGATAGTAAACCTAATCACCTGCCTGTAATACAGCACAGCATACTCACCTGTCGCTCAGCACACAATGAATAAACCAAACCAAAATTTTTTAAACACAAACAAGACAGCTTGTAGTAAAAATTCCCTCTACACTTTTATTATTCCTGTAAGCGCTTTCATGCAAGTCCAATTCCTGCACTTCTTCAGACAAATTACATTCCCGTAGCCCATCCCTTTATCTACAATCATGCTGTCATTAATCAAGCAAGTAATATAACTTAAAACTTTAAAGTTAAATTCAAAAACAAGCACTTAAAGGCACACTATCAAAACCATATTTAAAATACATTTAAATACTAGATTTAAATACACACACACACACACATATATATATATATATATATACACACACTCAATTATAATACCATAAAATTACCTTCATATTTAAAATTGTTTTAGCTTTTATTTAATTAATTTTTTAACAATGTAAATAAATTCACAAATTTATTTATTTATTTAATGAATTACCTGCCACTTATCAGAGAAAGCCTGTTTGTCATGCACCAGAGCATGCTTATCTGCTTCTAATCATTGAATGCCTACTCATCTGGGAAATATGTTCCCTATCATGCCTGTCAGTTATCAATGAATTCCTATTCTCATGTTTAGTACCCACCAGCCTAATTATCACTTATGAAGCTTCCAGCCCACAATGACTACAATTTTTCACAGCTCACCTCCTCTGTGATCTAAGCAGACAAGACTTGGATATTAGTGGTCTTAGGAAAGTGCACAGCCTTTTCCACAAGTTGTGTGTCTTTGTGTGAATATACATCCTGCAATGCTCCATTCTGATACTGTGAGAGTTCATCATGTAAGCTATAGTCACAATTCCCAACACTACCAAAACACTTACAGTCCTAAATCTGTTCAAGCACACCTGAACAACCATGGTGGTCACCTGGTACCGTATTTCTTCGTAAATAAGACCTAACCAGAGAATACGGCCTAGCATGGTTTTCCAGGGTGGTCATGATATAAACCCTGCCCCAAAAATAAGCCCCAGTTAAGCTTGTCAACAACACACGATGGACATGTTGAATTATAAAATAATAATATTGACACCCGTTGACTGAGGTTATCGTACTCTGCTCACCATTTTCAGACCATTCGGACACCCAACTTCTTCTCTTTGCAGAAAGGTGTAAGATTCTTTGCCTGGGAGTCCTCCACAATTCTTACTGTAACCCTAACCATCACTCACACTTGACGGTTGAGATCCTTGGTCCATAAACACTGGCAGGTGTATTTTGATCAAAGTACAGACAACGTGCTTAAAGCACGTACACGTGACAGTGCATGGTTGTGGTTGAGCCTTCTCTTTGTAAACAGTGCCATTTTGTGTTGCCACTCCGGTCTCATAAGTCTTCAAATTAACCCCCCTCCAAACAAGATGAGTGCAAAAAGAAAGAGCTATTCCGTCGAGTACAAGAAAGGAATTGTGGCGGACTCCTGGGGAAAGAATCTGATGGATTTCTGCAAAGAGAAGAAATATCTCTGAATGGTCCAAAAATGGCATGCAGTGTACGATAACCTCAGTCAACAGGCTGACGAGGGAAATGCTAAGAAGTGCAAATGTAGATCAGGTCGGCAACCATTACTTCCTGAGCAGGAAGACATTATCGGTGAGTTGACTGCTAACAGGAGAGCAAAGGCTTTGGTTGTGCGCAGGGCTGATATCCAAGCTTTTGCCTTTGCAATGGCACCACAGTTAGAAATATCTCCAGAAGAATTCAAAGCATCACAACATCGGCTGGATGGCTTCCTTCAGCGATATAAACTGTCTCTAAGAAGATCAACAACATTGTTCAAGCTGGAAGATACTGAAGTTATTAAATGTGCACTTGCGTTCAAGTCCTTTACTGATGGCACTGACTTTTCTAAATACCAACTCTCCAACATGATTGCTATGGATGAAACTGCAGTGTTTATGGGCCAAGGATCTCAAACAACAATTGATCAGAGGGGTGCCCCATCAATCTACATTCCCTCCACTGGTTATGAGAGTGCACATGTTACCTGTAGTTTAGCAATTTGTCTAGATGGAAAGAAAATCCCACCTCTATTCATTAGTAAGGGCAAGAAAAATAAAACTGAATGTGTTTCAGGCATTTACATTCTTGAAACTGAAAAAGCCTGGTGCACACAAGCAGCTATAAGTAAGTGGGTCGATGTAATGCTGCCACTTGTTTTGCGAGGTGGCAAAAGAGGTCTGCTAGTCTTGGATTCAGCCAGTACTCACCATGCTAAAGAAATGAAGAAATTCCATGCACAGAGAAAAACAGATCAAATAATGATTCCCGCAGGAATGACTGCCTATATCCAGACTCTTGATATTGCAATAAACAAGCCATTCACGGACCATTTGCGCATGGAACTCAATGACTACATTGAAAATAGAATGGAGAGAAATCAGCATGGAAACTTTGTGAAGCCTAGCCTGCAAAAGGTTGCGACTTGGGTGAAAAATTCATGGGATAAAATCACTGACAGCTGTGTTGCCAATGCGCTACAAGCAGGCTACTTGGACAAGCAGTGCTCATTTAAGGAGAGCTCTATTGCTAGGCATGACAGATTGAGGCAAATGGTTCTACAGGAAATGGAGTCACAAGAAATTCAGGTCAGAATTCGGGGGATGGACATTTATGACAATGTTCCAGAAGAAGATGACATGACTGTATTCGAATAACTGTGAAAGCCAAGGTGCAAATATTCTGAAGTTGAAATGTTTGGTGCACTGTTTATGTAGAATTCTCACACAACTGTTAACGCGTTACTTAAAACTGTTGTCCAATAACAGAAAAGAATGAAATAAATGTCAATTTGTGTACATGAATAAATGTCAGTTTTTGTACATGAATAAATGTTGATTTGTGTTCATTAATAAATGTCGATTTTTGTACATGAATAAATGAATAAAGGTAGATTGTTGGATGGTGAGGGTAAATAAGGCATCCGCTGATAATAAGCCCTAATGCGTATTTTGGCGGGGAAAAGAGTATAAGACCCAGTCTTATTTTCGGGAAATATGGTACGAGCAGCGGGATGTGACCCGGGGCTGGGACTCGAACTCTGACGGGAGACCCCTTGGCCTTTAACTACTGGAGGCTGCCAAACCATGCCATGTCCCTGTGACCTCCCTCCAATCCAGGCTGCCCTCGTGGAACTCCCCTGGCCACTGAGGGGCAGGCACACTCTCATTGGGACTTCCGAGCCCCCCTCCTTTCAGGTCCAGGGCACCACAGTCCCCATCTCCTGCATATCCCCTGCAGGCTGCCAAATCGTGCCATGTCCCTGTGCCCTCAGAGCCTCTCAGGGGGACCTCCTTCCGATCCAGGTCACCCTCGTGGAACTCCCTCCGGCCGCTGAGGGGCAGGCACGCTCTCATTAGGACTTCTGAGCCCTCCTTCTTTCTGGTCCAGGGCACCACAGTCCCCATCTTCTGCATATCCCCTGCAGGCTGCCAAATGATGCCATGTCCCCGTGCCCTCGGAGCCTCTCAGGGTGACCTCCCTCCGATCCAGGCCACCCTAGCAGAACTCCCCCCTCGGCCTCTGAGGGGCAGGTCTGCCCTCATAGGTATTTCTGAGCCCACGCTCCTTTCCAGTCTAGAGCACCATGGTTCCCATCTTCCCCAGATCTCCTGCAGGCTGCCAAATCATGCCGTGTCCCCTTGCCTTTGGACCCTCTCAGGGGACCTCCCTCCGATCCAGGCTGCCCTCATGGAACTCACACCGAATGTCGAGGGGCAGGCCTGCCCTCATAGGGACTTCCGAGCCTATGCTCCTTTCCGGTCCAGAGCACCATGGTCACCATCTTCCCCAGATCTTTTGGAGGTTGCCTGGCTGGGCTGTGTCCCCGTGCCCTCAGAGCCTCTCAGGAGGACCTCCCTCTGATCCAGACCACCCTCGCGGAACCCCCCGGCCGCTGAGCGGCAGCATGCTCTCATCGGGACTTCCACATCCCCCTTCTTTCAGGTCCAGAGCCATTCTGGGAACTTTACGACATTTCGGGGATGCCGTCGGGTACCAGGTGATGTCGGACACCTTCCCTCTGCCTGGCAGGAGCACTCCTGGCCCTGCACCCTTCTGCCAGACACTCCCTTGAGGACTTCTGTCATGGGGGGGCTCTGCCTGACCCCACTCAACAAGGCAGGAGCACTCCTGGCCCCGCTGCCTTCTGCCAGATGCTCCCTTGATGACTTCCGTCTCAACGGAGACCCTCTCACCCAGGAGGGAGTGCTCCCTGCCTGGTCACTTTCCACTCCTTTCTCTCCCTTCTGGACTTCCGCCAGGATGGGCTCCCTCCCCCGGGCTTCCACTTCTACCCAGGCGGGAGCGCTCTTTTCTCGGGTTGCATATCTCCTGGAGGCTGCCAAGCCATGCCGTGTCCCAGTGCCCTTGGAGCCTCTCAGGGGGACCTCCCTCCAATCCAGACTGCCCTCGTGGAACTCACCCTGGCCGCCAAGGGGCAGGCATGCTCTCATCAGGACATCAGAGCCCCCCTCCTTTCCAGTCCAGTCCCCGTCTTCCACATATCCTCTGCAGGCTACCAAACCATGCCTTGTCCCTGTGCTCTTGGAGCCTCTCAGGGGGACATCCCTCTGATCCAGGCTGCCCTCATGGAGCTCCACTTGGCTGCTGAGGGGCAGGCACACTCTCTTCTGGACTTCCACGTCCCCCTCCTTTCAGGTCCAGAGCCATTCTTGGGACTTTGCGACATTTTGGGGATGCCTTTGGGTACCGGCCAACATTGGACTCCTTCCCCCTGCCTGGCAGGAGCACTCCTGGCCCTGCACCCTTCTGCCAGACACTCCCTTGAGGGCTTCCATTGTGAGGGGCTCTGCCTGACCCTGCTAACCAGGTAGGAGAACTCCTGGCCCTGCTGCCTTCTACCAGATGCTCCCTTCAGGACCTCCGTCCCACCGTGGGCGCGATACGGACCCTCTCACCCAAGAGGGAGTGCTCCCTGCCCGGCCACCTTCCACCCCTCTCTTCTGGACTTCCACTGGGATGGACTCCCTTCCAAGCTTCTACTTCTACATGGGTGGGAGCGCTGTTTTCCTGGGTTGCATACCTCCTGGAGGCTGCCAAGCCATGCCATGTCCCCGTGCCCTCAAAGCCTCTCAAGGGAGCTTCCCTCCCATCCTTCCCAGCCATGTGGAACTATGCTGGGCTGCGAGGCCTCAGCCAGACCCTCATCCAGACTTCCATGATGACAGTTCTCCCCTTAGCCCCCCACCTAGGGCTATCAAACTCACAAAAGATATGGCCCTAGGTCCCAACATATCGGCCCATTTCATCTTGCACCTCAGTCTCACTCCTCGGCCATGCCAGGCGCAGACAAACGTGCTTCACTTTGAGCCTTCTGGCACGTGCCCCCTTGCCTCCTGAGTGGTGTTGTTCTCAGGGCAATATCCCCACAGTGCCAGGTGAAAGACTGGAGCTGACCCAGTGCCTGTGCATGGTCCCATGCGAGCCACCATGGCGGCCGTATCTCCACACCCCTGGGGGCTGGGAGGATGGGATCCCAGATCTGGCTTCTCCTGATGGACCTCTGCCCTCTCCCAGGAGCTACACACCTGCCGCCAGGTCGCCCCTCTGGGGACGACCCTTAAGCCAGAGTACACAATCTTCAGCCCCTTCCACGCCTGCAGGTGTT